>NC_090267.1:337080111-337217611 GCF_040414725.1 Anabrus simplex | reverse complement strand
CCAATTTCCTTGTTATTTCGGAACCAATTGCGTTCCATTCTTGTAGTAACAGTTCCTTTGGCTTTAACCTCTGTTTGCTGGTAATGTCATGCTTCCTTACTCTAGTCCCCCCCAGCTCATTCCACAAATGCATGATTGGATTGAGGTTTGCGGACTGAGGTGGGGTTTTCAGGGTGTGTGGTGTATGATACAGCAGCCAGAGATGGACAATTTCCGCGGTATGTTTGGGGTCATCATCTTGCTGGAAATAGAAATGGTCCCCAGTGCCCATTTTGTCGACAATCTTCTGCAAATGTCCCTTCAGTACATTCAGGCAATCAAGTCTGTCTTCGTTATTATTTACAAACTTTTTCCGTTTATTCACGTCGTGTCGTTTACGATATTTAGTGATGAAGCGTCTCCGCTGTTTTTTTAAATAGTGATCTGAAATGTATGCTTAAGACAAATACTAATTTTGTGTCGATATCGGGCTGTATGAATACTTATACCCCCCACTGTATGTATAGGTTCTCAAGATTAAACAGACTTTAATACGAGCGTCGTTATTCGAAGAAGGAGAACATTGCGCATGCGTCGGTGGATGACTACGTATGTTAGGAAGAAATATGGTTTCATCGGAAAGTGTTTATGTACTGTTCGTACGTGCGGAAGCAAAGTGACTAGGTACACTTTTGCCACGAATGCGTCCAGAATTGCCCATTGTCGGTTGTTCAGTTCATGTTGGCGGAGCCGACATTTACCATCGTGTGAAGGTTCAGATGCAGGCATGTCAAGGTCACATGCTGACTGACAACTCTGCGAGCACGACAAACAGCTGTTACGAGCGCCAGCCCAAGACGTTATCAGATAACGCAAGTCTGGAGGGGTGAACATTGCACGTTCATAACTACGGTACTGCATACAATATATGTACTGTATATATTCTTTCATATAAGGGCATACGTAATTAAATGTGTTCAAGACGGCGTTTGTATAAAATATGCTGAACAGCATGCTTTTAAAGTTGCCATAAGCAACACAAAACAAAATAAAAGGCATATCCTTTTTAGGGGCTTAACATGTTCAACTCTCCTATGAACAATTATGAAGTAGAATAACACCTAATACTAGGCAGCTACCATATCACTTCAGTAGCAAAACGTCATGTTTTTATAAACTTAAACAAAAGAAAATAGCCTATGGTAAAAGTAACGTCTCTTCAAGCCGGTAGTACCGAATTGGTCCGACGGTCAAAATATTCCAAAGGTATTTTTGTTCCATAACGAAACGTTGCGGTTGAACTGATCTGACGGGTAGTTGGCAGGTAAAGGCAGGAATTCCCGAACAACTGCCTCATTTCTCTAGATGCATTGTCAGTTCTCAGTGTCAGTGCAGTGTAGTAACTTACTATAGTCAGGGCCTCTCAAACGCCCAAAATCTCACGCATGCAAATCGAGGCGCAAGAGCTCCGTGCACTGTGCATCGTTCCCGCTCGGCTCGGCTCGGACCAACGCTTCGTCTCTGGGCTACTCTGCTAAGCTCGGTTCGACTCGGCTCGGATTTGGAGTGCTACGGAGCAAGTGAGGAAGAGGGAGTCAGGGGAAGCGAGCGGGACAGGCGTGGGGAAAGAGAGAGACAGCGCTATTGCTCCAAATCGAGGAGTGGGGTTCTGCACTCTGGTCAACCAAGCGAAGTCGTCTTTTGCACCGTGCACAGTGCATGCACCAGGCGCATGCACCCTGAGAGGCCCTGTGGGATAGCTCACTCCGCGTTAAGAAAACAGTATTGCTCTTATGGACTTACAAGGAGTGAACACACCCCCTCTGAGACACCCGTAATTCCTCGTGATTAAGATATATGATAATGCTCTTTGTAATGTATGATGAAGGATAGATAAAAAGGATGAGGCATTTTCGCCCGTGAGTTATTAAAATAACTACATAACATTTCCGTTTTGATAAATACATTTGTGGAGAGGAAGCACAACGCAACGGCGGGAACAGCCATCGCTTCGTTCCCTTTCTTCATTTTCCTTCTTATGTGTTACTCTGGCACAAGCCTCGTGTAGTCCCTCATTCTGTGAACTGCCGACAGCTGACTTCTGTAGTGAAGTCATGTACAGTATTCATTTGTTGCGTGTGCTTTTACGCTTTAAATCAACGCATAATTGTCTTGCGTTGAGTGAGAGTTATGCGATGTGTGGTTTCTTCTTTTCCAATTCATATTGTGATCTTTTGTAGAGTAATCTACCGTATTTATTTGCTCCGTCTGTTTTCTAGCCTTTATTACCTGGAAAAAATTATTAAATGCAATTAAATGCATCCCCCACCACTCGAGCCTATAAAAAATGCTTGTCTATTTTCTCACCCGATTTGCCTTACACTTTAGTGCTGAGGTTTTATATGTGCCGTAGTTTACCCCCGTCCCCTTTAGTTCATAAAAATAATTTGTAGCTTAGTTTCTCCCGCTTTTTATCCTGAACTTAAATACTGAATTTCACAAATTTATGTGCCGCCGTTTTCCCGTCATGGTGTTGAGCAGAGCCGTTCGATATGGCAACCCTGTTGTCATAAGCGCAATATTGTTTTCTTAACATGGAATGAGCTCTAGTCGAAGTGTGCATTGTTTTCTTTAAGTGAGAGTGGCTTTAAGTTAGCCGTTTTGAGGGATTTAAATATTCAAACGGTGACAATTGGGTCAAAAGTGGCCATCCTACCCTAACCTAACCTAACCTAACCGAGAGGCCACGCTATTTGACAAGGCCACTACATACAGTATATGTACTATATTGGCTTGTGTCATTTTATTAGGATAGTTGGTATAATTTATGAGCGGACGACAAGACTTTGGTTTTGCTATTTTAGCGTCGGACCAGTTCGACGCCACCGCCCGTTGGATTAGTTCGACCCCGCTAATTGGTTGATCTCCAAAAATTCCTGTAACCATCGGACCAATTCGACAACACCCCTTCAAGCAACTGTGTTGATACAGAAGTACACAAACAAATTAATGCTACAGCCTATGCAGTTGAATGTTTGAACCATTACTTGTAGACCAAAACAAGCAACTGGAGCCTGTGACCGGGAGTCAGCAACGTGGGGAAGTGCAAGCCGAATGAGGGGAAACGACTTGCGCCCTCGTACGCAGGTATTTCTAGCATGGGCACTGCGCTTTCGGCGGGCAAGTTTTGACACCCGTGTTTGGATGCTGTTGGGAATTTCATAATGGACGAGCAAGAACGTGCCAAAACCAGGTTAGTCACACTCGGTAGCCTAACGAAGGAGGAAAAACACACACCACAATCAAGGGATGCCGGTTCGCAAGCAATGGTGAGCCCGAGACGCCGTTGAAGAATGGTTCCGCATAATAATAAATTTTATTGCAGCCAAAGGCTAAAAGGATAAATTGTTATAATTATAATGCTAGCATGGTCACGATGTGAACCAAACATGCTCGAAAAGCCCAATGAAGGACTCTTCCACTAAGTAAGAGAGACAGGATTGGGGTTGCAGTCGTTACCCCTGGAAGGCAACTACGGGCTGGTCGTAAAGACGTAATGGTTGTCAAGCTTCAGCGTGTACTGCTAACTAGCACCGGACTTTTTCGATGCCTGGTATCTCTGTTCCTTCCATCACCAAAGCACGTGCCACCAGCGATGTTGCAGATTTTAAAAAATAGGATTTAAAAATTTCCGAAGATGTTTGGAAGTTTGTCATTATTCTGACGACGCTACTGATAATGACGTGATCCTACAATTAACAGATGTATGTTGTATGTTGGGTATTCAGCCCGAAGGCTGGTTTGATCCTCTGCAGCTCCGCCAACAGCTGTCATAAATAGCCTAGGCGTCACTGAAGAGGCGTACTAGGGAAATGAGGAGTGAGGCAGTTTCCCGTTGCTTTCCTCGCCGAGCCAGAAGTTGCTATTACATATCAGTCTGCCAAGCCCACTGAAATGCATGCACCAACCGACCCTATGAGCAACATTTTCACACCATTCACAGCAGGGACTGGCTGCAGAAGGAATGGCATTACTAGCATCACTCATACCTCAGTCACTTTCATATTGTCAAAGCCAAGGGTAAGACAGAGACAGATCAATGAAAGTAACAAAATTACTCTAGCCCATACCAGAAGACATAGTGCACTGTAACCACTAGGTCCTGCCAGGAAAGGCAATAGTTAAGTGTAGACATATTATTTTAGGTTTGCGCGTGATGATCGAGGCAAATTGCACAAAATAATTTACGTTCCACTATTATTATTATTATTATTATTATTATTATTATTATTATTATTATTATTATTATTATTATTATTATTATTATTATTTATTACAACATTTGTGGTCCTTTATGGTTCACGTTGGAGCTGTCTGCGAGTACTATGGTATGGTTTCACAACGACGTTGATGGATCGAGGAGTCTGGAACGCCTGTGCCCAGGCCGTATTGAGCGTCGGACAGACTGCCGCGACAGACTGCGGGGTGGCGTCGGTGTAGATGTCGATGATGCGGTGGCCGCTGGACATGCGGCGTGGCGTCGAGAAAAGAGTGGGGGTGAGCAATCGTCGTACCCAGAAGAAGGAGCCTGAGAGGACATGTTTTGCAGGGAAGACCGGCCACCCCATGACCCAGCAGAGCCAAGAGAGGTAGCCAGCCGCCTGTTGGAGCTGAGTGGGCGTAAAGAGATGAAGGTCGCGCACAATGAGGCGGGCGCGTCTTTGAGTTTCATAATGCATTGTGACCTCCTGACCGGGGATGTCAATGGTGACGCCAAGGTAAGTGAGAATGGGAGTCGGGTGCAGCACCGACTTGCGGTAATTGAGAGTAATACCGAGGATGTGTGTCAGGAAGGTCTCGATCTCAAGCATAAGAGCGGAAGTGAGATCCGGGGAGTGAATGAGCCAGTCATCCAGATAGGGAATCATCTGGACGCCGAACTCCTGGGTCAGAAGCTGCTGCACTGCGGTGGCCCAACGCTGCATGACCGATGGAGCCAGGCTATGCCCCATGGGTAGGCGCGTCCAACGATAACGCCTGCCTCGGTAGAGGATACCGTAGGCATGGCGAGTATCGCGGGACAGGGGGATTTGAAAGAATCCTGACCGTAAGTCGAGCTTACAGGCCAGGTGATCAGACGGAATGGAGGCAAGCGCCTGCGCTGGGCCCTGGAGAGAGAAGTGGGGGTGAACTATAAAGGGAGTCCATGCGCTAAGGTCATAGATGACCCGCGCGGCCCCTGATTCCTTGGGAACGAGGAACAGGGGGAAGGCCGACGAACACTCACCCTCTTCGATGATGTTGGCTGAAAGCAGGTCCTGGATGGCTTCGTCGAGCAGCGGCGTTGGTCGGGTTGGCCTGAAGATGGTGGGAGCGTCTGGAGGCTGCGGCAGGTAGACGCCCTGGCGAAGAATCCGCGTTGCATAGCGGCCTTGAGCGGTGTCCGTGTAGGGGACCGCTGCAGCTGGAGGGACGGCTAGCGACTCGTACCGCAGGTTCTGGATGCCTGGACGATGCTGGGTGGCGGCAGGAGGTGCGCCCGGCAGGTGGTGAGGTGGTGGCTCAGGTGGCGGACGAGGTCGGAGCCAGGGCCCGCTCCAGTCTGGCTCCTCATCATACTCGGAGTCCTCGTCGTGCTGGCGCGGCGTGCCGTCGCCAGATCCCGGTGTGCCAGGGCGGGAGTCGTCACCTTCGTCCCCGATGATGTCCCATGGCGCCGATCTTTGGCGCAGCTGGTCAGGGTACAGCGGAGCGGGATCCGGTAGAGTGTCCGGATCTGAGTCAGGGCAGAATGTGGCCCAGTACTGGTGTAGAAGTCCGTTCAGGTCGGCTGTGGGTGCGTAGGTGACGAACTCCCTCTGCTGTGGCGAGAGTGGCCGCTCTAACAGCGATGCTCCGAGACCCCCCTCCGACTGGGGGCCTCTACGCACCCGGTGATGAGGTCGTGTCATGAAGAAAGAAGGTGATGCCCCATCACATCCGCAGAGCCGTCCACTGACGACTGCTCGCCGGCTCCCGTCCCCCGTTCCTTATATAGGAAACGGGGCGATGCGTGTACGGGAAGCACCGGCGAGAGCCGCAGCGGACGAGGGAGCAGGCGAGCGAACAGAATGCATGACCAGGGCCCCACGCACATGCTCCGACTCATGCGCGTATAGGACCCCTCATACATGCTGAACCTCAAGTGCTTTATTCCCAAACTCAAATACAAAAAGGAGGGCTAGCCACCTGAATCAACATACAATCCATCTACATAGTCAAAATCAAACAACAAAATTACTGGTCCGCCTCTGTGGTGTTGTGGTTAGTGTGATTAGCTGCCACCCCCCGGAGGCCCGGGTTCGATTCCCGGCTCTGCTACGAAATTTGAAAAGTGGTACGAGGGCTGAAACGGGGTCCACTCAGCCTCGGGAGGTCAACTGAGTAGACGTGGGTTCGATTCCCAACTCAGCCATCCTGGAAGTGGTTTTCCGTGGTTTTCCACTTCTCCTCCAGGAAAATGCCGGGATGGTGCCTAACTTAAGGCCACGGCCCTTCCAATCTTCCCATCCCCCACCAACGCCCCTGTTCAGCATAGCAGGTGAAGCCGCCTGGGCGAGGTACTGGTCATTCTCCCCAGTTGTATACACCGACCCAATGTCTCACGCTCCAGGACACTGCCCTTGAGGCGGTAGAGGTGGGATCCCTCGCTGAGTCCGAGGGAAAAGCCAACCCTGGTGGATAAGCAGATTAAGAAAGAAAGAAAGAAAGAAAGAAAGAAAGAAAGAAAGAAAGAAAGAAAGAAAGAAAGAAAGAAAGAAAGAAAGAAAGAAAGAAAGAAAAACCGGCTCTACTAAAAAAACACCATGGCACAACAGCCCCGAAGGGCCATGGCCTACCAAGCGACCGCTGCTCAACCCGAAGGCCTGCATATTATGAGGTGTCTAGTGGTCAGCACGACGGATCCTGTAGACCGTTATTCTTGGCTTTCTAGACCGGAGCCACCACCTTACCGTCAGGAAGCTCAATTGTAATCACGTAGGCTGAGTGGACCTCGAACCAGCCCTCAGATGCCGGTAAAAATCCCCGACTTGGCCGGGAATCGAACCCGGGGCCTTCAGGTAAGAGGCAGGCACGCTACCCCTACACCGCGGGATCATACCAGTTCTACAACCAATCTTAAATTTCTGGCAATAGCGGGATTTGATCCCATGCCTCCGAGGATGGCAGCTAATACCGCTAACCATTACACGCACAGTTAAGTGTAGTGTATGTTCAGTCTTCAGCCCTAAGGCTGGTTGGATCCTCAACAGCTCCGCCATCAGCTGTCATAGATGGCCTAGGCAGCTCACCTTCATTGGGGGTGCGCCTGAAGAGAGCTGCACCATCTGGATGAATAAAAAGGATATGCGTTTACTTTTCCCACCTGTAAAACATCACCTAAAATATCCACCCTAGTTTCAGTAACAGAGCATTGCCAGTACTGTTTTGGTATGTTGCTTTAGTCTAATACCTATCCATTGAAGCAAATACTTCAGTTCCATTGTTTTCTTGAGGTAAGCAAAATATGGATCCTTCAGACTCTTAAGAATATCTTCCGGTTTTGCAGAGTTCATATTTTTTGTTAGAAGGTTAAATTGTCTGTACCTGTGATTTCGCTTAGCAAACTCAACAAAGAAACTTGCCTGAATATAGACAGTAATGTGCTGCTGATGATGATGATATTTGTTGTTTAAAGGGTTCTAACAGCTAGGTCATCGGTCCCTAATGGTACGAAGAGCAACGAAATGAAAATTAAACCTTCAAAGTATATCCACTGACTAGAATGTAAAATGAATGGTGATGAAAAAAGTATCGTGAAGCAAAAACAATCAGTGGATCCAATTCAAAATGTCTTAATTACTGGGATGATACGTATTATCTAAAGGGGTCCAAAATCCTGGTCACTGGACCCTCATTGGTACTACAGTAATAACTGGTGAAGCAGAACCACGGTGTGCCTTCTACAGTGGTACTAATCATAGGCAATGTATGCCCACGGTGTATCACACATTATGGCAACGCCCACAGGCAACACAAACCCATGGTGTTCCTGATATAACGGTACTACTCTCAGGTAACTGAGACCCATGGATTTCTTCGCGTATGTATGTAGTAATCACGGGTGGCAGCTAAACCCGTAGTGTTTCTCACTTAGTGGGCACTAATTACAGGCAACGTAGACCCAAGGTGTTTCTCATGAAGTGGTACTACTCGTCGGTAAGGCAGACCCGTTCTGAACACAGTGGAATACACACGATGACCATTATCACAAACAACGCCCAGACCCGTACTGTTTCGCGCATAATGTTACTGCTCCTATGTAACGTAGACCCATGGTTTTTCTCGTAAGGTGGTACTAGTCGCAAGTAACGTCGACTCATGGTGTTCCGCACTTAATGGTACTAATCACAAATATTCTCAAAGTTCTAATGTCCTCATCTCTTGGTCGCCCCTTTTAGTCGCTTCTTACGACAGGCAGTGGATACCGTGGGTGTATTCTTCGTCTGCGTCCCCCACCTATAGAGGGTATAATGTGTAGATGGCAGCCACAAACAGTGTCTTACAATAAGAATACCGGTGCCACAACTGGTACAGAGAAATAACACCAACAAGCTTTTGGTTTCATGCAATATACGAATGATGTTTCGTTAAAGAAAATATTTAAAAGGAATAATTCAGAAATAGCGACATTTGCTGGAGGTGGGGTAATGGAACGGTAATGCAATAGAAACTATGCTGATAAGTGGAGACAGTTCTGGAAAGTGAAGTAGCTATGTAGTCTATTTACTGTATGACACATGTGCTCATACATGTGCGCTGCTCTTGAATGTTGGTATTATTCATTCCTCAGGCTCCAATGTGAACGCAGACTGTAGGATGGCTGACCGACATGAAGAATGGCGAGGAACAAAGAGACATCAGGGATTAATACGGGCTCTCTGCTTTTGTGTTGTCTTCTTCGAGTCCTCAGCTGTACGGCTGGGAAGTAGCAATCGCACTTCTAGACAGAAAACAATAATAATGTTGATTTTACGTCCCACTAACTACTTTTACGGTTTTTGGAGACGTCGAGGTGCCGAAATTTTGTCCCTCAGGAGTTACTTAACGTGTCAGTAAATCTACCGCCACGAGGCTGACTTATTTGAGCACCTTCAAATACCACCGGACTGAGCCAGAATCGGACCTGTCAAGTTGGGCTCAGAAGGCCAGCGCTCAACCGTCTGAGCTACTCAGCCCGGCGACAGGAAACATACTGTATCCTGTGTACAATACTATAGGTTTTGAGTTACAGTATCTACATCACTAGTTCGGCAGTAACTAGTGGATGAAAAAAAGAAAGAGGGAAGCCGAGAAGTCATGGCACATGCGTACGAATTTACGTTTAGGTCTGTGGAATGGACTCGTTCATCACGCCCCTTTGAAGGTAGTATCTGTTCAGTCTCAAAAAAAGAAAAAAAAAAGTTGTCGTTCTGGTAATTTCAATCGCTGAGTGTCTGTATTCTCTAAATGGAAATCCTACCTTCTCTCGTCTCGTCTTTCACATCGTAACGCCTAGTTGAGGAAGCTTAATTAATACGTTATTGCCGAGTAAAGTTTTAATGTACCGTTACCAAACGTACAAACACGATGGCAGCGCTTCAAGTTGTAGTTTTGACTGTGAATTCTGTGCTCTTCTTGAACGTACAAACGAGTTTGTTCTGTAATATATGGTATTTTCTGTGAAAATGGCCGAATTGTTGTTTTGTGTATTTTGTTTTTCAGAATTTCCTCTTGTCAGCTTTTGTAATTTTAAATAATGTTATTTGGTTGTTATTTTTATGTTGATATTTCATCTATATCGTTGCGATGTCTGCTAGAGTTGATTTGTTCGTGTGATCTGTTTGTTCTATTTGTAAATGTAGCCGTAAAGAAAGAAGAAATTCGGCTAATGTCTGGGAAAGAACGTGACGACCTTTTTGTCCTGGAACTGCAAACTTATCACTCCCTTTCTGTTTTATGACAGGGTTCACAGCAGAACGGTGGAACTTGGCTTTATGAAATGTATAAGGCTGGGGGTGTACTTCAGCCTGTCCGCTGCTTTTCCATCTGTCTTATACTCCACGTGTCAAGCAGCAGTTTATATTAGATATTAGATAAATAGAAATAGTGATGAATAGGTAGACGATCCCCAGCCTGGAGTTTCTATGGAAATGAAAACCTACAACCTATTTTCCAGTCATTGACCGGGTCAGGGATGTAATGAATAAATCATATATATAGGCTATTAGTACGAGGGGGTCGCCACTCCCAAAGTGATTTATTAATGACTGATAGATGCTACGAAATGAGAATGGAGAGTGTTGCTGGAATGAAAGATGACAGGGAAAACCGGAGTACCCGGAGAAAAACCTGTCCCGCCTCCGCTTTGTCCAGCACAAATCTTACATGGAGTGACCGGGATTTGAACCACGGTATCCAGCGGTGAGAGGTCGACGCGCTGCCGTCTGAACCACGGGAGTTCCTGGGGTTTCTAATTCGACTCATATACCGGAATTTTCTCCTCAAAGAACTCCGGCCGCTCGTAAAAGTGGCAACATAGTAGCGTTGCAGTCTTGCAATCTGGGTTGTACATCATACTGTATGGCACGTGGATGTTGTTAGAGAAGAAGAGCCAAACAATATACGTTCCAGTGAAGCAATAACACTACCCTGTGTTCATGAAACTGGAGTACAAGGTCGTGTGTTCTCTCTCTGTCTCTATCTCTCTCTCCTTTGTATGGATCCCAGGGACCAACGAAAATTTATTTTTACCAGTGCCAAAATACGAGTGGTAGCACTGTGCTGCACCTTCCTGTAGGTAGTCTCTTATATTTCAGCCAGCGACAGTATTTCTTCTATAATGGTGATTGGATTCCGAGGACCCAGGTGTACTTTTAATGATAGTTTTTTAAAATTTTAACACCACTTGTATTACTTTCGTTTTTTCGTAGTAGCCTGAGGAAGTTGTTGTTATTACTGTATCCCACTCCGTGGCTAAGAGGTTAGCATGCTGGTCTTTTAATCAAGGAGTCCCGGGTTTGATTCTGGGCCGCGTCGGAGATTTGAACCCTCATAGGTTATTTTCCTCCAGCCAGTGGGCTGGGTATTTGTGCCGTCCTCATCATTTGATTTCATCCTAGGTAGGGCCGCATTTTCAAGACGCACAGGTTAACTCGAAAGATCCCCACCAGGGCTCTCCGGAGGTTAAACACCATTAATATTATTATCCTCGGGCTCCATGGCTAAATGGTTCGAGTGCTGCCCTTTGGTCACAGAGGTCCCGGGTTCGATTCCCGGCAGGGTCCGGAAATTTAACCATAATTGGTTAATTTTGGTGGCATGGTGACTGGGTGTATGTGGCATCTTCATCATCATTCCATCCTCATCACGACGCGCAGGTCGCCTACGGATTCAAATTAAAAGACCTGTATCTGGCGAGCCGAACTTCTCCTCGGATATTCCCAGCACTAAAAGCCATACGCCATTTTTATTATTATTATTATTATTATTATTATTATTATTATTATTATTATTATTATTATTATTTAAAATGAAAGTCGAAGTTATACCAAACTAAGTACGGTCAAAATACAAAGTCTTCTCCAAGGGCCTTCATGGCCTGTACGGTAACCATTGTTAACCGCGGTGGTTAGCTCTACGCCCGGCCGCCTTTGTCCCCAGGAATTAACCTGGTGTAGGCTGAGTGAACCTCAGGGCCATATGCACCTCCGAAAGTGGAAGTCTCGTTTCTTAAATTTTACGTCTTCCTGATGGGGATTCGAACCCACGTCCTTCCGGGCGAACCGAGCACGCCTTTACCGCCTCGGCCAGGCAGCTCCTTAACTAAGTACAGTACAAAGCAGACTACTTTTCTCTCCTACGTCTCGGACCCATCTGTATTTCTCAGGAGGCTGATGGTTTTTCTTTCAAGGCCTAGGAACACAGCAGTTACTGCGGGTATTAAAACATGCTTAATTAATCACCGCAAAGTGTCCAGGGTCTCTCTGTCTCTTTATGAGGATGCTGTATTTCTACATCTGGTACAGTGTTCCCCAGAAATACGGTGCAATATATAAGCAGTGGTTGTCGATAATAACGAAGTTCTCTAAAACTAGGAAAGTTTCCTAGTCGCTGCAGGCAGGAGGATCATGTTTTGCTTGCGCTTTATCTGGCCCCGCCCGGGCGTCTTGCAACACAGTGTTTACCTCCTGGTTGCGATAACACTGCATAATAGCTGCTATCCCAGCTCCAGCGGAAATATACAGGGATATGTACCCTTAAAGGAACTTCGAAGCTCTGGTCAGCGCCGAACATTGAGACAAGCTCTGATTGTGAGCTTCGTCTGCTCCTCGTTATATTAAGTTTTACTTTAATTATAGCTCAGCCTTCATTTCACTTCGTTTATTAAGTCATTAGGCCGGAGGCTGGTTGGATCCCCAAGTAGTATCGCCAAAAAATAAGATGCGGAGTGAATTACTTTGGCATTGCTTTCCTCCCTGGGTCAGAAAGTGCAATTGCAGTTCGATTGAGAGTGGGGCCGATGACCTAGTTGTTAGACTCCTTTAAACAACAAGCATCATCATCATGATCATCAGTACAATTGGCCCTATGAGTAACGGTTGCCGGATATTTACGGTCAGCGGACATTTGCGGTCTCAGATAAACTTGTGTCCACTCACAGAAATTCCCCAGCAGTCACAGGAGATACGCGATCACTCCAGCAGGGGATGGGCCTCATTAGGTTAATCGAGAACAACATTCTTCTCTTCCGCACATTATTTAGAGAAATAAAGTCTTAAAATTGACGCATAGTTGAAACACGTTCAAGAACGGGCACGTTTAGCATTCCACCTGCGATTTTGAAAAAATGAAAATTAAATTACCCATTCCAAACCTACATGACCTAACGTGAAATGAAACGAGGTAAATGGTGTTATTGAATTTTTTGTAAGCCTATTAGTTATTTCATAAACAGCCTCCAAACTCTGAATACATTATGATGGTTGACTAGAGTGAAGACCGCACCTCTCCGGAGGTACCGCTCGCACCTCGGCCGACACAATCCGGGTACAAACACAGTCTCAGTGACCGTAAATGTCCGGACACCTGAGTAACACTTTTACAACATCCAGACGCATTAGTTGAGCTCTAAATGTCATAACTCAGCACCACCCACACCTCAGCAGTTTCCATATTGTGATAGCCATAAATGAGATTGGGACCTCGGCAGAAGCTACATTTTGCTCTGGCCTTTGTCAAGAATCGGCTCCGCTGTCTTGGGGATAGTGAGCCTGCCTCTTACCCAGAGGCCCCGTGTTCAATTCCCGGCAAGTTAAGGAATTTTTACCTGGATCTGAGGGCTGGTTCGATACAACTCAGTGTATGTGAGAACAATTGAATAGCTATCTGACAGTGAGATAGCGGCTGAGAGGATTCGTCGCGCTGACCACGCGTCACCTCGTAATCTTCAGGCCTTCTGACAGCGATGCTTGGTAGGCCAAGGCCCAATCTGGACTGTAGCGCCATGGGGGAGAAGTCTTTGTAAAGAGACAGATGCAGAAATACTGTATCCATCAAGAAAAAGCAACCGGCGCCATTTGTCTTTCCCTACGAATAATGTCGAGAATGTTGTTAATTTTATCGAAATGACACAGTGCCAGGGATTTAATTTCTCCTTCAAATACCCTCTTAAACTAAGTAATTTATGTTCTAGTAATGCGATTTCCTTTTTGTCCTTTCGCATTGCAGCTGTTAAGTGTGATGTGAACACTTAATGCTTGTTTGCATGATTTTAGTGAGTTATAAAATTCGCAATGTTCCACCCCAAGAAAGAAACACTCCTAAAACACCAAAAACCAAACTCACATTCATGAGATCTAACTAAAGAGTTTATATTCATTTATATTTAGACCTTATTCATTTAATCCTTAAAAGATACGTTTATTTGGACTTATGCCAATGTCACCTATCAATATTTTCTATTATTTTTATAAGGATTTAGATGAAATGTTCACATATACTCCTTTGACACTCCGTATTGGTTAATATCCTATTTCCTTTATGTCGCACCGACACAGATAGGTCTTATGGCGGCGATGGGATAGGAAAAGGCTAGGAGTGGGAAGGAAGCGGTCGTGGACTTAATTAAGGTACAGCCCCAACATTTTACTGGTGTGAAAATGGGAAACCACGGAAAACCATCTTCAGGATTGCCGACAGTGGGGTTCGAACCCACTAACCCCGAATGCAATCTCACAGCTACGCCCCCCTAACTACCCGGCCAGCCCGCTCGGCAATCGATACGTGTTCAGTCCTCAGCCCAAAGGCTGGTTGGACCCTCAACAGCTCTACCATTAGCTTGTCGTAGATGGCCTAGGCATCACTAAAGAGCCAATTAGGGAAATGAGGAGTGAGGTAGATTCCCGTTGTTTTCCTCACCGAGCCAGAAGTTGCTATTACATGTCAGTCTGCCGAGTCCACAGAAATGCATTCACGAACCGACCCTATGAGTAACATTTTCACACCATTCACAGCAGGGACTGGGCTGCATAAGGAGTGGTATTACTAGCATCGCTTATACCTCAGTCACTTTGATATTGTGCTATATAAAAATAAGTTTTGTACATATTGAAATCAACTAATCTTTCGCGTTCGATATCTACAGGTTGCAATTTTTCAAACAACGCCACGATGCTCCGCACAAATAGTAGTTGGAGTATGAGGAGCATTTCACCGGAAACCTCGTGTATATTCCCTATTTGGACACAAATCAGTTCATTGACGAAATATTTAGATTGATGCTTTCACGGCCCGTATTAAGACATTATATATTTCAAGCTTTTCCCCGTAAAAGAGAAAATCTTTACGTTTCGGTATGATTTGCTCCACATCCTCAGCAGAGAAACTCGTCCGATCATGACTAAGACTGTTTCAGCAAAGGTTTGAAGTCAATCGAGCGTTGCTCTGTTGATTAAATGGTACTCTCGTTCGTCACCAGATGGCTCACTATGCGCTATTATATTTTGAGTAGAAATTGATGTTGCTCCAAGTCTGATGATTCATGTTTACACAACCGTGAGTTACGGAATAGACAACGCAATGCCATAAGACTAATCAGAGAAGTTTGAGTGGGAAAGGGACCTGGAGAAGCAAGACAGCAGTTCGTGATCTGGAGAGACATTCTGAAAGAGATCAAAGTTCGTAGTGGACGCTGTACTAAAGGTCTCGCCAAGGCTTTTTTCTGTGGCCCACATGAACTGTAGTTATTTTACTGGTATGCATTTTTGAGTTTAGTTTCTAATGGTAATATTAACAAATAATTTTCAACTGAAATTAATTAACTGTATTATACGCATAATTAACAAATTCATCTATGCCTTATAATAACCACATTGTCCGGCTCCATGGCTAAATGGTTAGCGTGCTGGCCTTTGGTCACATGGGTCCCGGGTTCGATTCCCGGCGGGCTCGGGAATTTTAACCATCATTGGTTAATTTCGCTGGCATCCTCATCACGACGCGCAGGTCACCTACGGGAGTCAGATCAAAACACCTGCACCTGGCAAGCCGAACATGTCCTCGGACACTCCCGGCACTAAAAGCCATACGCCATTTCATTTTTTCAATACCACATTCACGTCATTCGAATGTATGGTCATGTCGGCTAAAAAAATCTCAGTGGGACAACCGGTCGGAGTCCCCTAATATTTCATCCACGTAAACTTATTTCTGTAGACATGTGTGAATTTTTTCCTGCAGTGCAGAAAATCTAGCCAACATTTGACCACGACGTAGCCATCTACTTCTACTCGCTGAATTTAAGTCACCATACATAGGCAACATATTAAATTCAAATAATTTCCACACTAATCATTAGGCAAGTTGTTTTGCATTAGCTTTTACACCTATAGCACCAATCTTTTCAAAATTGGTTAATCCACCTTATAAATTCCTCCAAAAACATTGTCTGAAACCTCTTTAGTTATTTTGACATTCCATAAAATATTACAATTCCATTTAAAAAATGGAAATGGCGTATGGTTGTTAATGCCGGGATGTGTCCGAGGACTTAAGCTCGCCAAATGCAGGTGTTTTTATTTGACTCCCGTAGGTGACCTGCGTGTCGTGATGAGGATGAAATGATGATGAAGACGACACATACACCCAGTGTCCGTGCCAGGGGAATTAACCAATTAAAATTCCCGACCCTGCCGGGAATCGAACCCGGGACCCCTGTGACCAAAGGCCAGCACGCTAATCATTTAGCCATAGAGCCGGACTACATTTCCAATATTTTTTTTTCCACTGTGCGTATGGCCCGCGTTCATTCTCTCAAGTTATTTACTGGTCCACTTAAAATGGATGGTTGCTGTGATGTAGGTAGATATCCCTGAAGATTGCTGCGATACAAGGTAGCAGAGAGAGGTAATTTCGTCCTGTGAATTATTTAGGGTCTAGTTGCCGGAGCGAACGTCACTTGTCGCTTAGCTGTTGGGAGGAAGAGCGAAGAGGGTGATTGTGTATACTTGCTCTCGCTAATGAAGTGTTTGTCCAGCTCATAAATCAAAGGTCATAGGTTACAGGGACAGGTCATATCAAACAACTCCTGAGGCTACAGGTGACGACATTGGCTTGATCTTGTCACTTCAGTCATTGATTGGAAGTTCTTGAACGTAAAGTAATGAAATAATAGCCACCTATTTTTCATATAATGGTTAGTCTGGTGTGTGTCCGATTCTTTGGCTGAAGGCTCCGGGGTCGATTCCTGGCCAAGTCTAAGATTTTGGCCGCGTCTAATTGAGTGGATCCAAGTGCACTTTCAATTGCAATGAAATCTTCAAGTACACTACCGTACGTGACAGATAAGACCCTGAGCGCACACTCTGACTTGTTTGTTTATATCACTCTCTTCTCCCCGTCCTTCAAACTAGGGAGGTCGAATCTCGAAACATAAACAATATTTACGCGGAGCGTTATGCGATGTGCACATATCTTCATGGCAAATATTTTATTTTACAGTTGAAATAGTAGATTCAAGCTCTTTTCGAATGAATATGTTGGGTCTGACATGAGGTTCATCTTCTGATTTTTCGTTTAAGGCGCATAATCACAACGTTCCGTGGTCCTTTGAGTTCTTTGAACGGGTCGTGGTTGTGTGGTAAATGCGACGTACCTAGGACCTATAAAAGAAAGGCCTTATGAAATGGAAAGGTAAAGATCTTTACATAAAATCAATTACTGAAACTCGGGAAACGAGTGAAAAATTAACTAAAACTTACCCTGTGTTGATAGTCATCTTGCACGTATGATGGACGCAATGAAAGAAACATTCTTCACTTTGTAAAACCTTGCATTGCCAAAATCGATCATTTTCTGTTATAATATTTTCTTGTTTTCTTGTCTCAGTTACACGATTTATTCTATAGCAACGTCCATGGCCAACTATTAACACAACACACGAAGAACACAACACAAACTTCATGGAGAAATATTGTTCTAGTAGATATATTGCCTTCCAACACCATTATTGGTGCACCTCAATACTGGTTCCTTTCCACAGTGTTTGAGAGCCAAAAGCGTGTTCCAGGTTTTCGCCAGTTGTGATCCGTCGTTAATCATTCTGAAGGCCGAATCGGGACTTATCCGTAAACAGAACATTGGCTCACTGTTCGGCTCTCCAGGTGACATGTTGTTGACTCCACTTTAGAAGTATTCTGTGCACACTCGCCAGGGGTACATACAGCCTGTCGCCGACAGTGAAGGCCTCTCTTACCTAAGCTATCAGTACACCGTTTGCCTCGATACAACTGTTTCAGTGCCTGCTGTGAGGTAAGATGCCAGCTGTCGTGCAGTCCTACGGTTGTACCAAATAATGGTCCTCGCTTTCGGATGTCATTTTTGGTCGTCCTTGTCCTGGCCTTCAGGACATATTCTTGTACTCTAAAAACTGGTGCCACATCCGAGAAACAACAGACTGATGCACATTAAGCCATCTCGCCACTTCAGCTTGCATTCGTCCAATCGCCCCCCACCGCATGGAATCGTCCAGGCGTCTTCTCTGTTCTATACCTGAATGTTTACGGTGAACATCGAAGTTCAAATACGACGAATGCCGGATGATAGGGGCACGAAAATCCTCTGTTTCATGTTTGTATGAAGGCAGGTATGCCATCTGCGTGAAGAATACGGGCGTAGTATCATTTGCCTACACGTTACTATCGCCTGATCAAATAACGTGGTCAAATGGACACAGGGGGAAAGAATTTCCGTTTTTTGCTTTTAATTTTGGACAGTGGTCTATTTTTTCCTATTACCGATATCCTACGACAAGAGTGGCCTGTTTGCTTGCCAGACATGAACCCTTTTGAATGTCCCTGGGTTCGATTAAAGAAAGCAGACTGGTCACGCAGTCGATACGACCTGGGCAGAATCACAATTGAAGAGTGAGGCAAATAGAACCAAAAAAACTTCATAAGCTGGTGGATATTATTGGAAGAGCGATACAAACATGCACCACTGCAAGGGGATGCGGCACCGGCTATTGAAGGGGCTGAGTTTGGCGGGCGGGAAAGGTGAGAGCCAACCGCATAGCTCTTAAATACTCATTAGTTTATAAAAAATATTAATTCCTCTGATGCCGGGATGAGTTGAGGCGCTGGTCTTCTGACCCCAACTCGGCAGGTTCGATCCTGGCTCAGTCCGGTGGTATTTGAAGGTGCTCAGATACGTCAGCCTCGTGTCGGTAGATTTACTGGCATGTAAAAACTCCTCCATTCATCCATCCTATGGCGCGACGGCCCGTTTTCGGGTCATGGCCTCCCCAGTTGCTCTCCGCCAAACTTGTCGATCTCGTGCAGCTACTTTCCAATTCCGGATCTTGAGGATATGTGCTGCGTCCTGATGTACACCATCTTCCCATCTGTTACGTGGCCTGCCCACAGGCCTTCCTCCTCCAAAGTCTCCTAAGAATACCTTCTTTGGGATTCGGTGTTCTTCCATCCTAATTAGATGACTTGCCCATTTAAGTCTCTTCATGTAAAAACTCCTGCGGGACGAAATTCCGGCTCCTCGGCGTCTCCGAAAATCGTAGAAGTTGTTAGAGGGACGTAAAACCAATAACATTATTAACATTCCTCTGGACATTAAGAGAATGTACTGCGTGCGTGGTACAGGTCGTGCATCTGTAAGCTTGCATTCAGAAGATGCTGGGTGCAAACTCCATCCTTAGTACCCCTGGAAATTGTTTCTTGTGGTTTCCCATTTTCACATGAAGCAAATTCTGGGACTGTACCTTACTTAAGGCCACAACTTCTTCCTGCCCAGTTCTAGCACTTTGCTGAAAATATGAACTTGCTTGTGCGACATCAAACCGCTAGCAGTAAAGAAAGAAAGATGGTTGCCAAACAATTTAATTAAGTTGATGTCAAACGTTTCGTTTTACTTTTTGTATTTTTGATTAGGGAGCAGACTGTCTGCTAATGAAGACCATAAAAACGGCTGTTACAGCTGAAAAGGATAAAAGGTTCGCCGATGGCTTCAAGGACACATTCCAATCTTTCCGAGTGCCAAGAATTCTGATGTTACCTGTTTTCTTTTTCCACCAATTTTCCCAAAGCCCGAGAGCGAACTGTGCAGCGTATGTGGACTTGGCCCTCTTTTACGACCGGAAGCCCTTCCTGACGCTAACACTGTGTGGAGGGATGTACTATCACGCGTTGCTATAGTGGTTAGTGTTGTGATGTGTTACGTATGTATGCAATGAAGTGTATTAAGACAACAAACCAGTCTTCGAGTCATGTAATTAACCAACCCAGGCGGCCTCACCTGCTATACTGTACAGGGGCGTTGTGGGGGAATGGGAAGATCGGAAGGGATACACGAGGAAGAGGGAAGGAAGTGGCCTTGGCTTTAAGTTAGGTACCATCCCGGCATTTGCCTGGAGAAGAAGTAGGGAAACCATGGAAAACCATGGAATCGAACCCCTCTCTACTCAGTTGACCTCACGAGGCTGAGTGGACCCCGTTCTACTCCTCGTACCACTTTCCAAAGTTCGTGGCAGAGCCAGGAATCGAACCCCGGCTTCCGGACGTGGTAGCTAATCACACTTAACCACTACACCACAGAGGCAGAAGAGGATAAAGACTACGATCCTTAAACTCGGACCACAGAGCTACTTACTAATAGAGGATTGTGTAAGTGCCTAGTTAATTCACAGACTGAGGCTATAATGTATGTTTTATAGCCGACTGTTTCTTCGTACCTGTGACACACAGTATGTGAGATGATCTCTAGTAACAATGAGATCAACTGCTTTATCCTCGGTGCACCTCGTGGCCTTGTACCCTCCAGAGCTCCCCGCGGCGCCTGTCACACAGCAAGTAGTTGTGATGCTGATATCCTGGATCAGTTACCCGCTGGCATCCGACAACTAGAGCGTCACGTGTTCAAGCCTGCCTCTTCGTGCGACATAATTATTTATTCATTCCTTGTTGAAAAGTGTATTTAATATATCAGCAACAATGATATGGAGTGCCATGTATTTTGCTTGGTCTTTAAAAATGACGGCATCGGTTGGGATTTAAACCGCAGTCTTGGGATCGTGAGTCGGACAATCTACGAGTGAGCCATTTTGGCTATGTCTTGTGATGCGAGACAAACTGCATGGCATTTCGTGGGAAAAAGAAAAAAAAAAACGCGCTTCACTTCTTTGAAAATTGAGATGTGTATTTGAACGTGTTAACTGTACATGTTTGAATTTTCAGACAGAAGTATTAAGAGCATACATGCACACAATACATACTTCCGATAATTGATTCATTTGTGCAGGTGAAAATTACTCCATGAACAAAATATTAGCAATTTCGAACAAACACAGAGAGATAAGTCATTCTTCCTGGTTCAACTTCACTGGGTTATAACTTGTAGGTGTCCACATCTTTCTTTCTTTCTTTCTTAATCCGTTTACCCTCCAGAGTCTGTTTTTCCCTCGGACTCAGCGAGGGATTTCACCTCTACCGCGTCAAGGGCAGTGTCCTGGAGTGCGAGACTTTGGGTCGGGGGATACAACTGGGGAGGAGGACCAGTAGCTATTCCAGGCAGCTTCACCTGCTATGCTGAACAGGAGCCTTGTGGGGGATGGGAAGATTGGAAAGGAGAGACAGGAGAGAGGGAAGGAAGCAGCCATAGCCTCAAGTTAGGTACCATCCCGGCATTTGCCTGCAGGAGAAGTGGGCAACCACGGAAAACCACTTCGAGGATGGCTGAGGTGGGAATAGAACCCCTCCCTCCCTCTACCCAGTTAATCTCACCGGGCTAAGTACCAGCCCTCGTACCACTTTTCATATTTCGTGGCAGAGCCGGGAATCGAACCCGGGCCTGCGGGGGTTGCAGCTAATCACACCAACCACTACCCCACAGAAGCGGACCCGAACGTTACTGCGAGATAGTTTTGCTCTACACCATCGATATCGACGTCCAAACACGTAATTCTATCAAACTAATGCATTCATCAATGAACAGTGATAATATATCCGCCTCCATAGCGTGACGCTTAGCACTATTAGCTGCCGTGGCCCGGGTTCGATTCCCGGTACAGCCAGAGATTTAAGAGTCGTATGAGGGTTGGTATGTGATTAAAATAGTGCATGCCTGAAAAGAGCTGCACCACATCGGAACTAGGACACCAGTTTACTTCTTTTGGCGATTAACTAGTGTTACCTCACTGTAAGTCCGGCTCCATGGCTAAATGGTTAGCGTGCTAGCCTTTGGTCACAGGGGCCCCGGGTTAGATTCTCGGCAGGGTTGGTAATTTTAACCATCATTTAATTTCGCTGGCACGGAGGCTGGTTGTACGTGTCGCCTTCATCATCTTTTCTCCTCGTCACGATGCGCAGGTCGCCTTCGGGAGTCAAATCAAAAGACTTGCAACTGGCGGGGCGAACATGTCTTCGGACACTCCCGGCACTAAAAGCCATACTCTATTTCATTTACCTCACTGTAAGATTGGGGGTCAGATTGCTCCATCCGTTGAAAATGCTTCAGGGAAGTAAGAAAGGATCTTGGGCAGTCTGTATTAAATCGGGAAGACATCCTAAACCGAACAAAATATAGATCATTGATTGACAGCTCAGAGACTTACATGACGAACAGACTGAATAGGGGATGGGCAGAGGAAAGAACACAACTGCCAGAGAAAGAATTAAAATATTTTGGCCTGAAAAAGAAAGCTTCCAGTAATGTGTGATTGTTGCTTAACGTGGTCTCAAATGGCCGAAAACGAATATAATAATATGATTAACTAGGCCGAAGGAAAAGCTGTATTTCCAGTTGAATCTGATGCGCTTGAAATTATTTTCTAGAATACTTACAATTTGCTTGTACATTGCACGGATGCAAGTACACAATAACCTCGTTTATCCGGATTGAGTGGGACCGGAACTGATCGAAAATCCGGATAATCCGGAAAACTAGAATAACAAATACAGTACATATTATATAATCTAATGACGTAACTTGTACAGAAATACAAAAAACAAATATAAGAACACTTTTGTTACATTTATGACTCTGTTTTATGCACTAAAATAATGTGTGAGTTTTTTTTCTGTTTTACATTTGTATAGCGTTTGTGCGCCGCAAGATCACGAATACTGTTTTTTACTAACAACAGTTCTGCCGGTGTGGTTTCAGTCTGGGATTCTAAATAGGCCATCAGTTTGTCCAGCTACGTTGTTGCCCCTCCATGAGTCATTATTTCTTCTGATGGTGCGCCGATTTCATTTTCGAATTCACCATCAGTGAATTAATAGTGCGTTGCATTTAGAAGAGCGTGCGTTCGAATCCCAGCTCGGCCGTTCTGGGAAAGGTTTTCCACGGCTTCCAATTCTCAGTT
Source organism: Anabrus simplex (assembly GCF_040414725.1). Lineage (NCBI taxonomy): Eukaryota > Metazoa > Arthropoda > Insecta > Orthoptera > Tettigoniidae > Anabrus > Anabrus simplex. The sequence continues at coordinate 337,194,702 of NC_090267.1, read as the reverse complement.
CCAGGTGAACGCCGGAATGGTACCTTTGATAGACCGAGGCCGAATTACTTCCAATTCCTGTCCTTAACTATCCTTGGCGGAAAAGACATTCAAGAAGAGTCGACGCCGTAAAATAAATACTGTACAAGTAAAATATATATTGTTATTATTTTCGATCTGGATAAACCGGAGATCCGGATTAATGAGGGCCGGATAAACGAGGTTCTTGTGTAGGTCTTATGGCGACAATGGCACAGGAAAGGCCTAGGAGTGGGAAGGAAGCGGCCATGGACTTAAATAAGGTGCAGCCCCAGCATTTTCCTGGTGTGAAAATGGGAAACCATTAAGAGAACTCTCTCAATATCAAAATTCTCAAGAAATAGTTACGCCTATAAAATAGCGTAGGAAACCTTCTTCATGGAAGACATAAAGCACATTTTTGGTCTACCGGAAACGCATGCATATAAAACTATAATCGAGGAGAGACGGAAAAAAGCCGACGAGATACCTCAAGAAATAATGGAGACTGATGCAATGAAGTCAGAAATTTGGAAGGGACCGAATTTCAAGCTTCGACATCTGTATACACGATTAGCTGTCCACGGGTTTCATGGAAGGATCTGCCAGAATGAGGCATTCCATGAACCCATGGAGGATTGCGTTTGCAAGGAATGCAATAATCCATGCTCTAAGTACCATTTAGTGGAATGTGTAAACAGACCTCAATCTCTAATCACAGAAATGACAGAGTGGTGATAAACTTGATTGTACACATTGTGTTTAATAAATTAATATAATTGTTGAAAATGGGAAACCACGTAAATCCATCTTCAGGGCTGCTGACAGTGGGGTTGGAACAGACTATCTCCCGGATGCTTTCTAGAATACTGAGGTTTTAAGTTGGTCCCCTCTTTCAGTAGTGCTGATTGATTACGATTAATATTACGATACAGACGCTGTCTTTAGAAGTTCCCTACGAGTGGGCAACGGTATACGGTTCGTGTACCTAAACGTTCACATTCGGAAAGCGATGGTTGCTAATTCCACCCTAGTTTCCTCTCTTTACACAACGGAAATGCCGGGGTTGTACTTTAATTAAGGTCTTGGCCACTGCCTTCCCATTCTTCGTCCTCTTCCACCTCAAGGTCCTCGAAAATCTATCACTGTTCGCAAATTAAAATCGCGTGCATTACAATTTCCTAACTATTGCGCGAATACTGGCAATTTTTTTGGCTGATCGCGAAGCTGAATATTATGTAGAGATGGCTGAAAAATAGCGTAGGAGTTGCTTTGTCACAGTTACATGCCTGTCACTGTTACACATGTAACGAAGACAAAAAATAACGGTTACTGAGTAACGACAACAGAATAACGTACTAGTGAAAACAGTAACTGGGAAGCGGAAACTGTCACAGTAGCGGCTTACAGACACAGAATGTGACCTTCAGAGTTCAGATAGTACGCATGTCTTCCAAGTGAGAGCGCTTTCGTAGGAGATTGCTTTTAGTCAAATACACTATAGTGTATAATATACTCTATAGTGTATTTGTTTAAGTTGCTGCTGTCATCTGGTAACTAAAATGTAAACTCTTATGGCATATTAAACTGCTCAGGGGTAATCGTTGACTCAGACATCTCACAGGGCTACCTACATTATAATATTATTATACGTTTCACCTGTATAATTTTTCTTGTACCATAAATAAATTTCTATGGTAACCTTCCATATTGATATTATAGATAACATATTATAGATAACATAACATTACTTCATTTTACTTAATCGATCCTCTTGTACCGGTTTGTGTCGAGGTTTGGCAGACAGATCATCATGTTTTCTTCTCTTCTATCGTTGATCGGGACATTGTCAAACTCACTTCTATAGATTTCAGAAAAGACGCTATGTTCTCTTCTCACTTCATCCGTTGTCTGCCTCTCGTCAACTGTATAGCAAATAGGAATGCGAATTTTGCTGCACCGACTTTCGACTGTGGAGTGATGCGTGCGCGCATGTGTGAGTGAATGAATGGAACTTCGCAACACAGTTGTAAGGGCACCAGCTTGAAACCGTGACTAATAAAAGGCGAGTAACGTTGGACGTTATTTTTAACTGTTAATTTTCACAGTTAATTCACTGTAGCAGTGACTGATGTAGCAGTTACACAAAAGTAACCGTTTGTCATACCTCTAATGCCGTGGAACAGCTACCGGTCCGAGGAGGAGAAAGTGGTGAGAGTCAGCCAAGGCTAGTTGCTTCGACCTCTGGCCTATCAAGTGGCGTATACCGCTTAGTCCTGTCGCAAGCTGTCCATTATTCCTGGGTCTGGTTGGAATTAAAGTGGTGGTCACTGTAGTTCTGTATTGTTGTTGGCTAGGCGTCCATTTCTTATGCTCCGAGTTGCACAGCCGGCTGACATTTGAAATCTTGCAAACACAAATAATATAAGCATCTTCTGGAGGAGGTGGTGGTGATTGTTATTTTAAAGAGGAAGTAAAACTAGACAAACAATCCTTCTTAACAGTAATCGAAGAGAAAAAGGACGACATCCAATCCTTCATAGCATGAAGGAAAAGGACACAAAACCGTGTACACCAAAATTCAGCTGTACAAACTTGAAATTCAATAAAGCACTTAGTCAAGAGGTCGAGACCCCCTCCCCACTCTTTCACCGAATCAAAGCCTCATCCTCCCTCTCACAAACTCCAACAATCCACGAAACCCGCCGAATCTCCTGGCCAGAGAGAAGGCGTCACCTTCTAGTTGGCCCACCCCTCCCCTTCGGAGAGGGGCATGAAAACCTTCCCTAGGTACTAGGAAAAGCCCCGAAGGGCATGACAATGAAAGAATCCCTTTGGGGCCAGGTTGAGTACGAGGGGTGGTTGAACTCTGACTCTCCGAGCACAAAATGGCAGGTTGTGTACTGTTTCAGTCCAGTGGTATTTGAGGGTAATCAAGTTCGCCAGCTTCGTGTCGATAAATTTACGTGTACTGGTACTTTAGAGCATTTATTTATTTATTTATTTATTTATTTATTTATTTATTTATTTATTTATTTATTTATTTATTTATTTATTTATTTATTTATTTATTTATTTATTTATTTATTTATTTACTCCGATTTTATTATTTCTCTAATCAGTATACCGTCCAGGTTTGGTTTGTCCCTCGTACTTAGTGAGGGATCCCACATCTACCGTCTCAAGGACAGTGTCCTGAAGCGTGAGGCATTTGATCGGGGGTACAACTGGGGAGGGCAAGTACCTCGCCCAGGCGGCCTCCCCTGCTGTGTTGAACAAGGCCTTGTAGGGGATAGAAAGATTGGAAGGGTTGGACAAGGAAGAGGGAAGGAAGTGGCTGTGGCCTTAAGTTGGGTACCATTCCGGCACTTGCCTAGAAGAGAAGTGGGAAACCACGGAAATCCACTTCGAGGATCGCTGAGTTGAGAATTGAATCCCCCCCTACTCAGTTGACCTCCCGAGGCTGAGTGGACCCCATTCCACTCCTCGTACCTCTTTTCAAATTTCGTGGTAGAATCGTGAGAATCAAACCCGGGCTTCGGGAATTGGCAGCCAATTACACTAACCTCTACACCACAGAGGCGGACTACTACTCCGATACCGTGTCCATATCAACCAGATCATATCTCATATCTCATATCGCCAGATCCTTCGCTGACACGGATAAAGTAACAGTTACATACGCAACAGAATGTCCAACAAGGAAATCCTCGTTCGTTTTGAGAAGAGATTATCACATACCGTATTAGAAATCTCTGAATATGTAACGGCCATCTGAGACAAAACATTTGGCTTCAAAGAGCATTTATCAAATATAGCTGCCAAGACAAGAACCAGACATTTCGTGAGATTGCGCGGATTTCGTCAGTTTTAACACCGATAACTTCTGCTCTTGGGCTGGTGTATCTTGTGGTAGAGTACATGCCGCAGCCTGAATCAAGAATGCTCACACCTGGCTCGTTGACACTCTACCAGAACACGCGCACCGTCTGTCTATCAGATCATTAGCCCAGAGGCTGGTTGGATCCTCAAATAGCACCACCATAGGCTATGCGGTCATATGGAAAATGAGGCCAGGGCCAAAATGAGGCGTACTAGGCAAGATGAGGAGCGAGGTAGTTTGCCATTGCTCTCCTCACTGGGTCAGAAAGTGATGTTCCAGCACAACTGATTCTATGAGCAACACTTGTCATAACAATCAGATACATTCGTCCTCTGAATGTCATTACTCAGCAACAGAGCAGCTTCCATATTGTCACAGCCATGGATGAGACTGGGACTTCAGAGGAAGCTGCATTTTGCTCTGGCCTGTGCCAAGAGGCAGATGCAAAAATACTGCATCCATCAAGACATGGCAGTAGACACACGCACTACCACAGGAATTTTTACTTGTTAGGAATACGTCAACTGTATAGCTGTCCAGTTCAGCGACATGAGTGTCTCTCATAACGGAGTTCACAAAAATAACTCCAGATCCTGAGCTGCTTTTTTCGTGTGAAGACATCCCTACCATCAATAGGGTTCGATCCTGGTACTGGTACCCTCCTTTATAAACCTTACGAATTACGAATAACAGTGACAGCAGCGTAAATGGTGAAAAATACGGAAGACAAGTTAAATGCTACCCCAGAAGAACTCAAGTTATTCTTTATCTCAACCAGGCTGCTAGGTTTTGAAGGATCCAAAAGATCTGGTCCGTTCTTATAACTGAATATTTAAAAACTGTGGAAGATGCGCAGACTCATTGTATAAATGGGGTGTGACATCCTCACCCAGCTGTGATTGTGGTGCTGAGCGTGGACTGTTGTGGATATCGTCCAGACGTGCCCACTACGACCGTTTCCTGTCCACCTGGAAGATTTCATGTTGGCGACGGATAAGTCTGTCGGATTTCTTTGCAATTTTGATGTTTGCCTATGATATTTCTTCTTCTTCTTCAGTGACATATCCGGTCCCCCAGACATTGGCGATCACCCTAGAGAAAACACACCTTTCTGTAGCTAACTTGAAGAGTTGTTCGGCGTTGTTGATGCAAGTCCAGTCTTTGATGTTTCAGAGCCATGACATCGGTGGTCTACCAGCTTCTCGCTTGCCCTTTCCTCGTAACATGAGGTGTAAAATCCCGAACTTTCTACCTCGTAGGACATGGGCCTAAATAATGTAAATAGCAGTGTTATGTGGACATAAACTTAATTCGTTTAGTTCAGTGAGTTCATGATACGATGAATTCATTAATTAACTAACATCCGCAAGTCTGAGTTCTGATTTCCTCTCATTGAACTGAAATCATTTTCGAAATTTCTGTTAGATTACAGAGGGACCACCGAGCTAGTTGGCCGTGCGGATTAGGGGCGCGCAGCTGTCCTGGAAATAGCGGGTTCGAACCCTACTGACGGCAGCCCTGAAGATGGTTGTACGTGGTTTCCCTCCTTTATACTGATCTTTACCTAAATTAAGGCCACGACTGCTTCCTTTCCGGTCTTGGTCCTTTACTACTATCCCAGTATCGCCGAAAAAAACTGAGTTAGTGCGATGACCAAAGGAAAAGGTAAGGTAAGGGTTATTCTGCCCGAAGGCAGGTCCGAACCTCCGCAGAGGTGTTCCTGAGCCGGAGTTTACGTAGGGTGGGGTGGCCAGTTCCTTTCCGCTCCTCCATTCCCTTACAACCCACCAACAGCGCGTGGCAACCCATCCAACTCCTTACCACGCCCAATGTTGCTTAACTTTGGAGATCTCACGGGATCCGGTGTTTCAACACGGCTACGGCCGTTGGCACCAAAGGAAAAAGTAGAGGAGAATACTGAAATAATAGCCTGCATGTCATCAGAACAGCAGTCATGAATTCTGTTGAAATGGTTTGTGTTGTTATATTTGTTGTAAGTAAACATGTGTAAGCACATCGCGAACGCTCGTTCACAGGGACTTTGTGCTCCCTTGGGAATACACATGCTCTCGGCAGTGAAAGACACGTGCGGGTAGCAGTTGTCGGCACTGCTTTCTACAGTGTAAACATGTGTGTGCAAGTACTGTATGCTACTTATTCTGGTCACAGCTAGGATAACGGGCACGTCCGTGGTACACCGAGAACAATAATGGTGGTTAGGCGCGGGCAGCTGGAGAACGAGGAAATTAACACGTCTGATTACAGTTTCACCAGCCCACACGGAAAGGAGCGAGTCTGCTTGTGCAGACAAGTTGATAAATAGCTTCCCCTTGTAGAAAGACTGTTTGTATGAGCAATGAATACAAATCTTTTTGAAGTTTCAGCATCTGCGTGGTGCAACTGCCCATTAGAACTTTGGTCTGCCAAGACGAATGCCAATGCCATGCAGTTACTGGAAAGCACGTGGTCAGTGTAACGACATCCTCAGACGTATTGCTTGGCTTTCTTAATCCCCTTATATCAAATAGCTCCTCAGTTGATTTTTTACGTCCCACTGACTACGGTACTTTAACGGTTTTCGGAGACGCCGAGGTGCCGGAATTTTGTTCTTCGGAAGTTCTTTTACGCGCCAGTAAAGCTACCGACACGGGACTGGCATGTTTGAACACCTTCAAATATCACTGGACTGAACCAGGATCGAACCTGCCAACTTGGGCTCAGAAAGTCAAAGCTGTAGCAGATTTTAGAAGGCAGTGAAAGACAAGAGACAAAAGAAATAACAGAAAAAAAGAAAAGAAGGGAGAAACGCGATATCGCGAATTCATTAAGATGATATTTTTTTGCTTGTAGTCTTATTGTTGTACATACAGCAGTGTAAATAAATGCGTTAAATACTGATTAGTGACCAAGAGTTATAAGCAGTAACAAAGCAAAGCAAAAGATTAGACAGAAAAGTGTGCAATATATTTGTTCTAGCTCATTGCAAAATATACAGTGCACTGCAAACACTGTATATCACCGGGAATAGATCTAGGCATGTTAAGGAGTAAAGAGAAATATGTTATTACGAAAGATCTTAGCATAGAACGAAGTATTGGAGGTCTGCAGGGCCTAGATTCTTAGGCTTGGGTCGATCCGAACCGAGCCCGGGAATAGGTTATAATTTACCACCCGGTGTGGTCCGGCCCACTTGTTCAAAATTTTAAGTAGAACATGTTTTAAACAAAATGATTTATAATTGGAAGTGCGGATACTATATTATTATTTTGCTCGTTGCTTCGATTTCGGCCATCAATAAACCACATAAAATAATCTCGTGTTCTTCCCTCCTTTCTTGATTTTCGGTCTTTCCAGTACTTCATCTTTTCACTGTGCTTTTGCTTCTTTCATCCGTACAGGCAGTTGCAGGCTTTCTGTCTCTTTTCCTCCAGACCCCCGAACTTTCTAATCATATTACGAAATATAAGCCTGTTTTCAATTTCTGCTTTCATACTCATTTATGCTAAATCCTTTTTTACCTCGATGAACCAACAACCTTTTTGTCATTCCTTCCGGGTTTCCTGAGAGCATCTGATAATTTTTCAGCTAGGCTGTATATTTCTTTATTGCTTTTTCTCATGCAAGTACTCCCAACTTTTCGTGGACCTAGCATCTTATTTACTACCGGTACTTTTCTTTCCCTTTTCTGTAATTCTTCAGTTTCTCCTTTTTTGTCTAAGACTAAACATTCTGCTGTATAGCGGCGATCCGGTTTTATGAGATCGTAATGTTGGATTTTTAACTGAGAGTGAATTTTATTGTAAAAGTCCTTCGTTAATTGATGAGCCAATTCCAATTACTGAGCTCTGTTTTTGTTTGCCTCCTTTATTATTATTATTATTATTATTATTATTATTATTATTATTATTATTATTATTATTATTATTGTTGTTGTTGTCCACGGATCGATAAAAAGCCCCACAAGTCAGAGTCCGTGCAGACTTCTATAAGGTATGGGCTACAAAGTTTGACTCTCGTTTTTCCGTACAAGGTCCACTCAGTTTTTGTGTCAGAAGTGTACGTATTAAGAATAGTTCAGTCGTGTAAGCATTTTCTTGGTGCCTCTAGTAAACATTTAAGTGTAGCTTCGTGTTTCTGGTGGCAAGCCAGGCCCGCGACTGTTCCCTGGGGCATTGCACCCGAGGGTCTTCGACCTCAGGACTGTAGAGTACGTCACGCGAACTCGGGCCTGTCCAATTGATTTGTCAAGATAGTTTCAGTCACTTGCGGTTAAGCGACATAAACGAGAAATGAGACGAGAAGAGCTGTCTAAGTTTAACCTTTTCGAGCTGCATACTATTTAGCGACCCTGCTTCTTTGCCCAAGGTTGCTGAATTGATCCCGGAAGCTTAGATGTCAACCACGGCAGCCGTGTCCAGAGTTCAAATCCTGCTGACTTTGAGTGGGATTTTCAGTAAGAACGGTATTCAGCCAGAAAAGTGAGGAAAATGTTGGAAGAAGGTTTCTTACTCTCTGTCCAGCGTAACATTTTAAAATGGGCTTTGTGATTACAGTGATTATGTTGGTATCTCTGCTTCAGTTAGCTCTTGTTCATGATAGTACATCGCGTGGCAAAACTGTCTTCTCCGCTGGGAACTGAGAGGAGTGGAGGTGCGCTTAAGATGGCAACGAGGCAACGCGGAACATTGATCGTTTACCGCGAGCAGGTATTATCCTTCCAGGTTAGTGTGAAAGCTGTGATTTTAACAAGTGGTTATGCTTTTGAAGTCAATATGATAACGATTGAAATGCGAGTATTTTAGTTGAGTAGGCCTACATCTTCTGTGAAGGTGATAAGGTTTCGGAAAATGTTAATATAGTTAACGTTTTCCAAATTTGTTTTACGTCGCACCGACACAGATAGGTCTTATGGCGACGATGGAACAGGAGAGGGATAGGAGTGGGAAGGAAGCGTCCGTGGCCTTAATTAAGGTACAGCGCCAGCATTTCCCTGGTGTGAAAATGGGAAACCACGTAGAACCATCTTCGGGAATGCCGGCAGTGGGGTTCGAACCCACTATCTCCGGAATACTGGATACTGGCCGCACTTAAGCGACTGCAGCTATCGATCTCGGTAGGAGAAGAAGAAAAAGTATGTTGGTGAATTAATTAATGCATGTCCTCATTCTAACACAGTAAAAGACCAATAGCTAAGGCGAGGGACATTTTCTTTCTTGAGTCATATTTTTGGCAAAATAGTTAGTAGGATGTAAAAGTCCGGCTCTTTGGCTGAATGATCAGCGTACTGGCCTTCGGTTCAGAATGCCCCGGGTTTTATTTCCGGCCGGGCCAGGGATTCTAGCTGTGTTCAGTTAATCCCTCTGACTCAGGAACTGGGTGTTGCGAGTTCTTCGTAATACACATATCTTTATCTGCATACAATACACCACACAGAAGCACACAATAGGGAATACATACGCATAGGGGTGGCGTCAGACAGAGCAACCGACCGTGAAAAAGGACCAAAACTAAATCAGATGCCATTCCCAATAAATTGGGTAAAGGCCAGGAAGGACAAGAAAGTTTGTGGGACGTAAAACAAATTATTAATATTATTATTTATAATTTTAAGGAGTTTGTAATTTTTCAGATTTATAATGATTTAACATCCTTCCACTGCAAAACAAGGTGAAATCTAAAGAAGCTTATAGATGTGTGGTCTTAGATATCGTGATGGTAGCTACGGAATATCCAGTGTTTCGCGGAATCCGAACCACTGAGACGAAAGTTTTTATTTCATTGATGTGACATTGGCTGAGATTCGAACCGCGGCCAGTCAGGTCAGAAGCCAAGGACGATAACACTGTTATCACGTCTCATTTCATTGAATGTATTTGAAACATTACATTGAAGTGGGTGAAAATTGACTCAGAGAACAGAATACATGTTCTGCAATTTAAAAGAGGCAGAGTAATTTGGTCCGCTGGTGAACTAACTGGTGGTAACAGGTACAGTTACTGTATCTCGAGTCTGTCATTACCGGCGATACCACTAGGGATGACGCACCAGTGTTGGCTGGATAAAATAGCAGTCGCTTACAGGTGTCCTGTGCGACAGACGGATGCCCATGAAGCTTGAAGGAGAAATCTGTGAGATGGTCATCAGACCTGCTTTCATATACGGCTACGAATGCTGGGTGGAGTTTTCGCCAATAATTCCACTGGTATGGCTACTTCAGATGGTATGCTGAAGTTCATTCTGTACAGAGCAACAGAATGCAACAGGACAGCTCCGTTCAACCAGTGTAGCGGCGGGAAGCGCCTTCTGAACTACAATGACCTACGGGGATCCTTCAAACCAAACCTCATGGCAGAAGAGCCCCGAGGTCCATGGCCTGCCGAGCGACAGCTGCTCAGCCCGAAGGCCTGCAGATTTCGAGGTGTCGTGCGGTTATTCTTGGTTTTCTAGGCCGGGGCCGCTATCTCACCATATAGCTCCTTAATTATTTTAAATACCGGGCGAGTTGGCCGAGCGGTTAGGGGCGCACAGCTGTGAGCTTGCATCCGGGAGATAGTGGGTTCGAGCCCCACTGTCGGCAGCCCTGAAGATGGTTTTCCGTGGTTTCCTATTTTCACACCGTGGCCTTAATTGAGGCCACGGCCACTTCCTTCCCACTCCTAGCTCTTTCCTATCCGATCGTCGCCATAAGACCTGTCTGTGTCGGTGCGACGTAAAACCAATAGCAAAAAAAGAAAAAGAAAAAGAAAGAAGAAAAAATCACATAGGCTGAGTGGACCTCGAACCAGTCCTCAGATTCAGGTGCCGGGCTGAGTGGCTTAGACGGTTGAGACGCTGTCTTTCTGACCCCAACTTGGCAGGTTCGATCCTGGCTCAGTCCGGTGGCATTTGAAGGTGCTCAGATACGTCAGTCTCGTATCGGTAGATTTACTGGCACATAAAAGAACTACTGCGTGACTAAATTCCGGCACGTCGGCATCCCCGAAAACGGTAAAAGTAGTTAGTGGGACGTAAAGCCAATATAGGTTCAGGTAAAAATCCCGGACCTGACCGGGAATCGAACTCGGTGCCTCCTGGTAAGAAACAGGCACGCTACCCCTACACCGCGGGGCCGGCTTACGAGGATCCTTCGATATTACCACTATCGGTGGAGTTTTCGGCAGTTCCGCTGGTGTGGTTACGTCAGACGGCGTGATGATCATTATGTATTGAAGACACTTGCCTTAGCAGAGCCGGAGAGAGGTTGAGGTCGCTCAAGAACAACTAAAACCATCTTGAGGATTTTTTCTTTTTTTGAGAGAGAGAGAGAGAGAGAGAGAGAGAGAGAGAGAGAGAGAGAGAGAGAGAGAGAGTACAAAAAAGCACATTCCAATTGCCCAGATACACCTCCTATCAGAAGAGCCGATCCTGAGTGATTTCTGGGAGTGTCCACTTGCGGGCACACATACAGCCATACAAACGAAGAGGGTAATATGTGTTCTTGAAGGTTATTAGAGTTTAAAGGTTTGTTTCCGTATTGTTCCACGCCACAGAGCGAACATCTGATAAACGTGAATAGAGCGCGTATCCAGCGTAGAAATAACGTAAAGTTAAAATGAGATCACAAAGTTGCAAACAAGATTTTCCAAGCGTCTTCTGTTTATATCGGCTTTCACCCTGTGGGGTGGGCACAAGCTTCACTCGGGCTGGAATGTTGTATAACGTTAGTACGCAAAATACGGCAGAGAGTTTGAAAGTCGAAGTAACGAAAAGGAAGAGCGCAAACTGGATTTATTCTACCTACGGTACGAAGTTCGTATCGGGGAGCCCTTCCAGTAGGACGGGGCTTCAAATAGACTCATGTTCATAAACAAAAACAGAACACCTTGAAATGAAAACTCACAGCCTATTTTCAGTCATTCGATCGGGTCAGGAATGGAATGAATGAATGAAGCCCCCATCTAGCGGCGAGGATAGGAATTGTGTCGGCTGCCGAAGCCTGGCGCACTCCTCTGGGGCAATGATTAATGACTGAAAGATGAAATGAAAATATATTGGAGAGTGTTGCTGGAATGAATTATGACAGGGAAAACCGGAGTACCGGGAGAAAAACCTGCCCCGCCTCACATGGAGTGACCTGGATTTGAACCACGGAACCAGTGGCGAGAGGCCGGCGCGCTGCTGCCTGAGTCACGGAGGCTTCCTCACATGGGTGTCTGACACGCTATTTTAATCTGAGATGCGGTATGTGGTAGACCTGAGCGGTCACCCTTTCAGGTACTGACTACGCTTTTGAGGTTGCATTTTGAGACAATACCGCGTATTTTTGCGCGCTACTTATTTTGATAGGTTTATTGGTCAGCAAGATCCGCAGATCTGCCCCCGATAGAACATATGTGGGACGAGCTCGGGCGTCAGCTCTGTCCCAGTGCCAGTATCCAGGATATCAAGGATCAGTTTACAACAGTTGTGGGCCAGCTTGCCTCCGGAGAGTATACAAAGGCTTTATGACAGCCTTCCCAACCGAATCTGTGCATGCATCCAGGCCAGAGAGAGTGCAACGTCATACTGATAAGTGGGTTCTTGCTGCCAAGTTCTTTGTAAATTTGACTCGATTTTGTAATCACTAAATAGTAAACTCGTGTCTCCATCCCGAGGTAGTGCAGCTCTTTTCAGGCACACCCCCAATGGGGGTGAGCTGCATGTACCATTTCAACCACATACAGCACTCCTGCCATTTTTTTAAATTTCTAGTAGTAGCCTACTAGGAATGGAACCGGCCCCTCGAGGATGGCAGCTAATATCGTTACGCTACGAAGGCGGACTTGTAATCACCGAAATAACATCATAATATACCCGCTCGTCCGCCTTTGTGGTGTAGTGGTTAGCGTGATTAGCTGCCACCCCCGGAGGCCCGGGTTCGATTCCCGGCTCTGCCACGAAATTTGAAAAAGTGGTACGAGGGCTGGAACAGGGTCCACTCAGCCTCGGGAGGTCAACTGAGTAGAGGTGGGTTCGATTCCCACCTCAGCCATCCTGGAAGTGGTTTTCCGTGGTTCCCACTTCTCCTCCAGGAGAATGCCGGGATGGTACCTAACTTAAGGCCACGGCCGCTTCCTTCCCTCTTCCTTGCCTATCCCTTCCAATCTTCCCATCCCTCCACAAGGCCCCTGTTCAGCATAGCAGATGAGGCCGCCTGGGCGAGGTACTGGTCATACTCCCCAGTTGTATCCCCCGACCAAGAGTCTGAAGCTCCAGGACACTGCCCTTGAGGCGGTAGAGATGGGATACCTCGCTAAGTCCGAGGGAAAAACCGAACCTGGAGAGTAAGCAGATGATAATGATGATGATGATGATGATATACCCGCTCAAGACGTGAAGTTTAATTTCGTTTCCTCCTCCCCTTCTAGATGCTTCAAATTTTTTGTCAAGCAGTGTATATATAAGCAAAACATAGAGGCACTAGAAACCAGACAAAGTTAACTCCCCCGATCTGGCCTGGAATCGAACCCGGGGCCCTCTAGACCGAAGGCCAGTACGCTGACCACCCAGCAATGGAGCCTGATTTCATCTTTATATATATATATCTATATATATAAAGTAGCTTGTCCTGACTGACTGACTGACTGACTGACTGACTGACTGACTGACTGACTGACTGACTCATCATCGCCGAGCCAAAACTACTGGACATAAAGAAATGAAATTTTGGGGATATATTCATATTAAGATGTAGGTGCTCGCTAAGAGAGGATTTTCGGATATTCCGTCGCTAAGGGGGTGAAAAGGGGGGTGAAATTTTAAAATGAGTGTGTTTATATCTCAAAACTTTAAAAGTTTAGAGATGTGAAAATTGGTATTTAGAATCTTCTTTAAAAATAAGGAAACACGTATTTTTTTGTTTTCAGACAATCCCAATAGGAGGGGTGAAAAAGGGTGAAAAAGGGGTTGAATGCCTAATCAGGATACCGGTGCTTATATCTCAGAAACTGAAGATATTACAGACCTGAAAATCGGTACTTTTGATCTCTTTTAAAAATAAAGAAACACGTATTTTTTTGTTTTTGGAAAATCCAATTAATGGGAGGGTGAAAAGGGGGTGAATTTTAAAAATGAGTGAATCTATATCTCCAAACTTTTAAAGTTTGCAGATGTAAAAATTGGTATTTAGAATCTTCATTAAAAATAAAGAAACACGCATTTTTTTGTTTTCGGAAAATCGCAATAGGAATCGTGAAACGGGTGAAATAGGGGTTGAATGCCTTTAATGAGGCTACTTATATCTCAGAACCTGAAGATATTACAGACCTGAAAATTGGTGTTTGGGACCTCTTTTAAAAATAAAGAAACACGTATTTTTTTGTTTTTGGAAAATCCAATTAACGGGGGGGGTGTGTGAAAAGGGGGTGATTTTTTAAAATGAGTGTATCTAGGCCTATATCTCAAAACTTTTAAAGTGTATTGATATAAAAATTGGTATTTAGAATCTCCTTTAAATATAAAGAAACACGTATTCTTTTGTTTTCGGAAAATCCCAATAGGAAGGGTGTAAAAGGGTGAATAATGGGTTGAATGCCTTTAATGAGGCTACTTATATTTCAGAAGCTGAAGATATTACAGACCTGAAAATTGGTATTTGGGATCTACTTTAAAAGTAAAGAAACACGCATGTTTTCGTTTTTGGAAAATTCAAATATTGGGGGATGAAAAGGGGGGTGACTTTTTAAAAATGAGAGTGTCTACATCTTAAAACTTTAAAATTTACAGATGTAAAATTTGGTAGTTAGAATCTCCTCTAACAATAAAGGAACACGTATTCTTTTGTTTCCTGTAAATCCCAATAGGAGGGGTGTAAAAGGGTGAAAAATGGGTTGAATGCCTTTAATGAGGATACTTATATTTCAGAACCTTAAGATAATACAGAACTGAAAATTTGTATATGTGACCTCCTTTAAAAATAAAGAAACACGTATTTTTTAGTTTTTGGAAAATCCAATTAATGGCGGTTAAACAGGAGTGACAAATTGGGGTGAATTTTTTGAAAGGCTATATCTACAGAATATCTTGGAAGCGTAAAATGTTACAGACGTAAAAAGTGGGTGTTTGGAATCTCCTGTAAATGTAAAGAAACATAGGTGATTTGTTTTTGGAAACTCCTCTTAAGGGGAACTCAAAAGAGGTGAAATTTTAAAATGAGAATTTTTACAGTATATCTAAAAAAACTTAACATGTTACAGAAGTGAAAGTGGTATTTTTTATCTCTATTATACATAACGAATCGTGTATTTTTAGTTTTCGGAAATACCACTTGGGTGGTGGGGGGTGGGTAAAAGTGACTGAAAATGGTGTTGAATTCTTTTAATTAGGCTACTGATATCTCAAGAATGAAGATGTTACAGACGTGAAATTTGATATTTGCAATCTGCTTTAAAAGTAAAGAAAGACGTATTCTCGGAAAATCCAATGAAGGGGGGGGGGGGTGAAAGAATTGAAAATTTAATTGACTTAATTGTATGAGAATGCATACATCTAATAAAAACTAAGGTTGTTACTGACGTGAAAATTCGTATTTGGATCTCCTTTAAAAACAAAGATAAACGCGTTTCGGTGGGGAAACCATCTTGGAGGGTGGGAGTGTAAAGGAATTGAATTTCTTTCATGGGGACACATAAATCAAAAACTGAAGAAGTTAGAGTCGTGATAATTGGTATTTAGAAGATCTTTTACTATTAAAGAAACAAGTATTTCTTGCGGGAAAATTCACTTGGGGGGGGGGGGGGGAAGAGTAGTGTGAAATGAAGTGAAAAAATAAATTATTTTTATGGGGATACTTATATCTCAAAACTGAAGGCAATAGACGTGAACATTGGTGTTTGGAATCTCCTTTAAACATAAAGAAACAAGCCTTCTTTTAATTTTTTTTGGGGGGGGGCGGGGGTGGCGGTAAATAAACTTAACGGCGGTGGGGTGTAGAAGGAGGTGAGACCAATTGATTTTACTGTTCTTAATGTACTTATAAGTATCCTCCGTTGCTCAGGCGGCAGCGCGCCGGCCTCTCACAGCTGGGTTCCGTGGTTCAAATCCCGGTCACTCCATGTGACATTCGTGCTGGAAAAAAACGGAGGCGGGACAGGTTTTTCTCCGGATACTCCGGTTTTCCCTGTCATCAGCCATTCCAGCAACACATAATAGTAATAATAATAATAATAATAATAATAATAATGTTCTGGACCGTCGTCAAATGTGCGGACCGCGCTGGAAAAGGCTCCTGGACGGGTAATGACTAAGAATGCAGTCCGGCTGCGGGTTCAGTGCCGCCAAAGCACCCAATATGACACCGCGCCGGATCTCCTGAAGGAATTTATACATATTAAAATGATGATAGGAAAAGATGGCAAAGATTTACGGACCCAACTGGCCGGGAGGAATACCTGAGACTAGACCGGGAAGTACGAAATCGATTGCTGGAAAGGAAGATTGAAAAATGGGAGGAAACGTGCCGTAATCTAATAGAAAACGAGTCAGATCGGGAATTTTGGTGGATTCTCGCAGAAAACGAGTCAGATCGCGAATTTCGGCGGATTATATATCTAAAACAATAAGCATTCAATTATAAATTTCAGTATAATACCGTAGCGAAGCACGGGTATCTTGCTAGTATATATATATATGGCTTAACTAATAATATGGTTGCGCTGGAGAGTTCATTACCGGTATATACTGGGAACCAAAGTCGATCGCGTAAAATCTTTAGAATCTCCCATCAGTACGCAATCTCATTGTTAGTGCCATCGTTACGAATAGCAGAAGCCTTTAGCTTGCAGTAGTCCAGACACTTTCATGATCTGTACGAAGATGATCTGTTCTACAAGATTCGATCAGAAGTATGAAATATGTCTCACAAGGAGATGATTTAGAAGAAAACTTAAATATAATTCCAGTGTTATTCGGCGTTTTATTGCCCCGTACGTGCAGCTTAGATCTCCTAACATTTGGGCCGATGACCTTCGATGTTAGGCCCCTTAAATCAACAAGCATCATCAAGATCTCCTAACAAATCTTCAGTGTTCTGAAAATACGTAACAGCTGTTCGTGGTGGGTCAGTAGAGTTCACTATCTTATTGGTTGAAAGTGTGTCGAAATATTAGCGTGTACGACCTACATTGAGTAAATCCCGAACAAAAAGACAAATTCGGTTTTTTCTCGAAAACTCGCCCCTGCGCGTAATTATACACATCGATATAAATATTTGTCAGATATATCAATTTCGTAGAGACGGTTGCTTGAAAATGAAAACCTACAACCTGTTTTCCAGTCATTGACCGGGTCAGGGATGTAATGAAATATATATAGGCTATTAGTACGATGGGGTCACCACTCCCAAAGTGATTTGTTAATGACTGATAGATCCCATGAAATGAGAATGGAGAGTGTTGCTGGAATGAAAGATGACAGGGAAAACCGGAGTACCCGGAGAAAAACCTGTCTCGCCTCCGCTTTTTCTAGCACAAATCTCACATGGAATGACCGGGATTTGAACCACGGTATCCAGCGGTAAGAGGCCGACGCGCTGCCGTCTGAACCACGGAGGCTACAGAGACGGTTGCTTATTGTCTGTTATTCAATCGGTAATAAATCAGTAATGAAACTGGATTGGAAATGAAACCTACAGTGGTATTCTCACCGTAATGAGAAAATAATGGCTATTAGCCCTACTTGACATAATCCTTTCCGTTAATTTACGTCATTTTTAGTCTTCTTGTGCACTGAACTTGTAAAATTGAATGACTTTCTGCAAGTCGAACATGTGCTTGCTCGCAGCCCGTTTCTTTTGTTGATAGTCGCTGGTTGGGAGAGGTGTGCAGTTTGGGTCGTCTTGTAGTAGGCTATTTGCATTGTACGTACTAAGTAAGTAGGACTCCGACGAAGTATTTAATCTAATGTAGACGTAAGGAGCTCTTTAGCCGCAGTGGTAAATTGTAACTAAGAAATTCAAATACTGAGACCAACATTTAGGACACTTCATCTACCTCAGTGCTTTCCTTATAAACCTCTTAATAATTGTATATAACATACATTATTCAAAAACTATATCTTACATTTGTAGTTAAAAACTGCAAATTTTATATTAACTGTTTGAAAAATAACTCAGGACCTAAAGTTATAATTATCATTCATCCCTCGAAAAATAGTACCATACATAAATTCTAAAAGTACAGTTTCTAGAGCATATGCTATCAGGGGATGGGATAAACCAAATTAATCTTCGCTGGATTCTCGTTAAGAAAAATTAAAATAATTGAGATGCTATGACTATGATCACGAATCAGCAATCGCGTAGAACTACAAGCTTGCATGTATATTTCTTATCTAAACTGTTTCATTGAAGTTTAATATTAACGGGGATATTAGGGAATTCATGTTTAGATCTTCTACCACCGCCACGTTTTTCACTACAGATATTTTTGCACCTGAAAGTAAAGTTAAATACTGATTTTGTAAAATTACGTAACCTACTACCTTTATCACGTTATGCAACAAACACACACAGATGCATCTGAACTGGTTTTAATCTAGTGTATACACTATGATATGATTTGTTTTTCATACCACTACGTTTTATTATTATTTTATTAAAATAATTACTTTAATTATTGTTAATATTTTTTCGTCTTATTGTCATCAGTAATTATTAAAAGTGTTCTAGGTTAAGACTGTTCAAGTGTAAGAAAGGGAGTGCAACCTTAACTTTGTCAGAATAAATAAATAAATAATAATAATAATAATAATAATTATTATTATTATTATTATTATTATTATTATTATACGCCAATATGCGGCGAGTACATAGGTATTTGGTTTACCTGAATGATCACTTTTGACATCAAGCACTTCGTCCAAGGATTTTAATTCTGGACCGAGGGCTGTACGCTGCCTCGTGAGACCAACTGAGGAGCCGTGCAATACGGCGGATGATGATGTTACGCTGGCTACGTGACTCTCCTATAAGGCAGCAGTCGTCTTGGCAAGCGAAGGTTCTTCATGTGTAACTGTGTTTGGATTTGCTTTTGTAAGTAACATGTTCGATCCTTCCCTTGTGTTGTGTGTTCAACGATTCTCATCTCTGCCAGTGTGGCGCGTAGTTTTTCTTTTTCCTTTTTAGAAATTCTTCTAGTTGATAGCGGAAATAAGCGTTCAAGGCTAATTGCAGTGGCTCGGAAACTTCTCAGACGATATTCCCACATTGTGAGCAATCAGCTGAGCACGGAGAGCTGTCCTCACCATTAACTCCGAAGAGAAAGTTACCAATCAGCTGTTGCAAGTATTGTAGATGACCGAAGGATCCTGTCTTCTTTGAATCTCAGCTCCGGTCTTGTTCTTCTTCTCAGTTATGTGGGGTTTGCACATTGCATGGGCCATATAAGCTGAAGTCATGCATTCGGAAGGTGGTTTCTCCTAACAGTGGAGGCAGTAGGATACATCCGCGGTATCCTCGGCCTGTTTGTTAGAAGAGGCGACTAAAAGCGGGGTCCCATGGGTTTTTCAACGTAGTTGGCGACCACGGGACCATAGCTGAATCTCGCACTACTTTTACTTACTTCCACTAAAATTTAATTTTTCTATCCGACCTCCCTTGGTCAAGTCTTGTTCTCTCCCGGTCCCGAAGGTATTCATTTGCCGAGGCCAAGAAAGTCACTCATTTTAACACCCTTCGTGTGCCTTCTCTTTCTTATGTCGATGCCCTCAGTGTTCAAAGAGTCAGACCTCTTACATTTTTCGCCTGGCTACTGTCACGAGAGGATGGTTGCCCACTTGTACTTTCTCCTATAACAGTAATCAGAACTCGGAAGACGATAGATTCGAACACAAATATGAAATCCTGAAGATGGTTTTCGATGATTTCCCATTTTCACCCCCCCCCCCCCCCCGGTAAATGCCGCGACTGTATGTTTATTAAGGCCAACGTGCCTACCTTATCCACTTTAACCTTTACCTAAATCATTGGTAGCTTAAAACCTACAAGTGTTAACAAAGGAAATTAATAATAATAATAATAATAATAATACATTTGTGACAAAAAGGCAACAACTAGTTGGATTCAAGAAGTAAAGAAAGATTTAGAAAGAAATAACGTAAGAGAAGAAGAAACTATGGACAGAGAAATTTTTGGAACGAGGGTAGTAAGTATGGAAGGATTCCACGGAAGATTGAACAAGAAGCCTGGTGCGAAGTGGTCCGAGGACAGACGGAAAGAGCATAGTGAAAGGATCAAAAGAATACTGGAAGGAGCGGAAGAGAAAACAACGAAGTATGAAGAACTGAATTGAAACTGGCACGTGGTCTTGGAAATAATAATAATAATAATAATAATAATAATAATAATAATAATAATAATAATAATAATTCAAATGGTTTAACTAGAGATGATGTGGTATTTACTCATTTAGCATGTTTTGTCATATTTGTATGCTGAGGATTAAATGGAAACGTAAGTCCCTGAATTGCATTAATTAGAGGTAAAAATAAATAATATTTTTGTTACTACAGTATTTGTTTTACGTCGCACGGACACGCACAGGTCTTATGACGATGATGGTGTAGGGAGCAGCTAGGACTTACCCAGTTTCATTCACCATAATTAAATTCCTCTTCGTTAGCTCCTCAACTGAGGTTGGCGTCAGGAAGGGCATCCGGTCGTAAAAATATGCCGTATAATTTAATCTTGCCTCATTCACGACCGCGTATCAGGAAAACGGGACGAAGGAGTAGATGTACACTGACTGACAGAGCAAATGCAACACCAAGAAGGAGTGGTCAGAACTTTATGCCAATTGCAGGGTAGACTGACGTCACTGAGGTATGCTCATGATGTGAAATGCGCCGCTGTGCTGCGCACGTAGCGAACGATAAATGGGACACGGCGTTGGCGAATGGCCCACTTCGTACCGTGATTTCTCAGCCGACAGTCACTGTAGAACGTGTTGTCGTGTGCCACAGGACACGTGTATAGCTAAGAATGCCAGGCCGCCGTCAACGGAGGCATTTCCAGCAGACAGACGACTTTACGCGGGGTATGGTGATCGGGCTGAGAAGGGCAGGTTGGTCGCTTCGTCAAATCGCAGCCGATACCCATAGGGATGTGTCCACGGTGCAGCGCCTGTGGCGAAGATGGTTGGCGCAGGGACATGTGGCACGTGCGAGGGGTCCAGGCGCAGCCCGAGTGACGTCAGCACGCGAGGATCGGCGCATCCGCCGCCAAGCGGTGGCAGCCCCGCACGCCACGTCAACCGCCATTCTTCAGCATGTGCAAGACACCCTGGCTGTTCCAATATCGACCAGAACAATTTCCCGTCGATTGGTTAAAGGATGCCTGCACTCCCGGCGTCCGCTCTTCTCAGAAGACTACCATTGACTCCACACCATAGACGTGCACGCCTGGCATGGTGCCGGGCTAGAGCGACTTGGATGAGGGAATGGCGGAACGTCGTGTTCTCCGATGAGTCACGCTTCTGTTCTGTCAGTGATAGTCACCGCAGACGAGTGTGGCGTCGGCGTGGAGAAAGGTCAAATCCGGCAGTAACTGTAGAGCGCCCTACCGCTAGACAACGCGGCATCATGGTTTGGGGCGCTATTGCGTATGATTCCACGTCACCTCTAGTGCGTATTCAAGGCACGTTAAATGCCCACCGCTACGTGCAGCATGTGCTGCGGCCGGTGGCACTCCCGTACCTTCAGGGGCTGCCCAATGCTCTGTTTCAGCAGGATAATGCCCGCCCACACACTGCTCGCATCTCCCAACAGGCTCTACGAGGTGTACAGATGCTTCCGTGGCCAGCGTACTCTCCGGATCTCTCACCAATCGAACACGCGTGGGATCTCATTGGACGCCGTTTGCAAACTCTGCCCCAACCTCGTACGGACGACCAACTGTGGCAAATGGTTGACAGAGAATGGAGAATGGAGAACCATCCCTCAGGACACCATCCGCACTCTTATTGACTCTGTACCTCGACGTGTTTCTGCGTGCATCGCCGCTCGCGGTGGTCCTACATCCTAATGAGTCGATGCCGTGCGCATTTTGTAACCTGCATATCGGTTTGAAATAAACATCAATTATTCGTCCGTGCCATCTCTGTTTTTTCCCCAACTTTCATCCCTTTCGAACCACTCCTTCTTGGTGTTGCATTTGCTCTGTCAGTCAGTGTACATTCTCAAAACACATTACCTATTAATCAGAATTAACTGAAATTCTTTCTCTGCAAAGCGCTATAAAATGCTAAATTACAAATGTATAAACGTTGCAAAATGCTAAATGTACAAATCAAAATGCTAGAGTTCCAGTTTCAAAACGCTGAAGATCATCTCTGTCCATAACATTAAAAGCTTTCAGTTAAAAACTAGGAATCTATAGTGTAACTCAAATGTTGTTCATTACCAAACTCATAACTTGATACGTGAATAAATAATCGCAGTCCCTGGCACTTTATCGAGCGAAATAAATGTCAAAATGTTAACGTCATGAAGTTTCCGCATTTAGGCACCTTCAAATATCACCGGAATTAGTCGAGATCGAACTCACTATTTTGAAAACACCGACTACACCATTGAGGTCGGTTATCTATTCTTTAAGCCTGTATCCCTATGCACGGTAAAAGTAGTATGATACAATTAGAACTGATCAAGGAAGCTTAACTCTCCCATGCTGCGTAGGGAGGGTGGATCATGAGCTGGCTTTCAGTTCCCTCCCTCCCCCCATCTCTTATTACCACTCTCTTGTGTGGTAAACCAACACGGACTTACAACCCCCTCAGTGAAGTCACGGGAAAGCACTTCCCACAGATCCTGTTTGATGCATGCTGTCTCGTTCATAATTATAGTATATAAATCAGTGAGTGAATCTGAAACTGGTGTGACGATAATACCGTAGTTCAGTTGCAGTGTTCCGCTCTGGGGCCCAAGTGGTGCTCCTAGCGGACCGTCTTATCTGTATGATACCCAAGCACCGGTAGGAACGCACCCTGTTATCCACTACTGACAGTCTATCCCACCTTAATGTGTACTGTATACTGCCTGCAGTTAAAATGAAATTACTATTACCGACCGAGATGGCTACGCAGTTCGAGACGTGTTGTTCTTTTGCTTTCGGGGGATCGTGAGTTCGAACCCCCACAATCGGCTGCCTTGAAAGTGGTTTTCCCATTTTCACACCAGGCAAATGATGGAGCTGTACCGTAATTAAGGCCACGGTCGCTCCGTTCCCAGTTCCAGCCCCACCCTAACCCATCGTTGCCATAAGACCTGTCGGCGAGTCGGTTTAGCTGCCATCCCCGGAGGCCGGGTTCGATTCCCGACTCTGCCACGAAATTTGAAAAGTGGCATGAGGGCTGGAACGGGGTCCACTCAGCCTCGGGAGGTCAACTGGGTAGAGGGGTTTCGATTTCCACCACAGCCATCCTCGAAGTGGTTTTCCGTGGTTTCCCACTTCTCCTCCAGGCAAATGCCGGGATGGTACCTAACTTAAGGCCATGGCCGATTCCTTCCCTCTTCCTTGTCTATCCCTTCCAATCCTCCCATCTACCCACACGACCCCTGTTCAACGTAGCAGGTGAGGTCGCCTGGTCGAGGTACTGGTCATCCTCCCCATTTGTATGTCCGACCCAAAGTCTCACGCTCTAGGACATTGCTCTTGAGGCGATAGAGGATAAACGGATTAAGAAAGAAAGGAAGAAAGAAAGAAAGAATTAAAGAAAATTAAAATGGTATGAATGGAAATGTTCATTCCTTTCTGTTAGTAAGCGTTTTTTATTTCTTTATTTTTTTATTAAAAACAATTTAAAAATATTTAATATAAAGTCGGTGCAACGTAAAGCAAATGGCAAAAGGAACTTTATGGCCTGCTGGAATGTGGTTCGTAGAACAATGCGAAGCATTCTGTTCGTTATATGCTGACGTCTCAGCTAACGCCTGTTGATAGGAATTGTTCTCTAAGTACTCTTAAGTGTTGCGATGTATTCGTAATTCCCTGGAGCAAACAACATAGTGTAATTCCTCGGTAGGTACCGAACGTATTTCGTTGCTGTTTTTTACCAATGTATGAAGCATTTATCGAGGAAAGTTTGAAGGTATGGAACAATGTACAACAAAAGGGAGCCGAGCAGTTACAATTTCAGTGAAGGAAGTCAAAGAAACAATGGTGATCCAAGCACTTTCTTCGCTTCCGCTACCTGAACTGTCAGTGATAGACGCGAAATATGTGTGGAAGAATTGTTGGACATAAAACGCTCTAGAAAAGAGTCCGCACTAGTATACAGCTATCTGTAAATGGCAGCTATCAACAAGAGTTTTTATGTTCTAGTTTGCAGTAAAACATCTACCTTTAAATTAGAAATCAAATTTTGAATCTTATCAAGTAACCCTTACCATAATAAATTGTTTATTCACCTCAGTAATTTTATAAAGATACAAATATATCCTTTACAGCACCGTCATTTGCATAAATAGTTTAGGAGTTATCGTTCTAATGTAAGTAAAGGAATGTCGCATAGGGAGAAATAAACAAGCAAACAGGCAGACCTTGAAAAAGTGTCGCAGTGAGTTACGTACCTACATCAGGAGGAAGGTCCTGAACCTTCCTCCTGATCTAAGATCAACAGCATTAGCCTTATCATATTCTGTTGCTGAATACTGCTGCCCCTCTTGGATCAATAGTGTTCACACAAAGAAGATCGATGTACAACTCAATCAAGCAATGCGCATAATCACGGGTTGCATTCGGAGCACGAACACACTATGGCTTCCTGTTCTCAGCAATATTCCACCTCCAGCCCTAAGACGATCAGAAGCTCTCCTAAAGGTTTGGAAGAACATTCAGCAGAACCGCCAACTACCCATCCATCAAGATATTACGCACACTGAACATCAACGACTGAAATCAAGGAAACCACCCCGGCGTACAGCAATGGATCTTGAACGAAGCTCTTTTCATGTTAACAGTTCGTGGAAAGCCCAGTGGGATCAGTCTTCAGTAGTGAACAAACATCTAGTTGAGAATCCTTCCAAACGAGTACAAGGATTTGATCTTCCAAGACGACAGTGGAGAATCATCAATCGAATAAGAACTGGACAAGGCAGATGTGGTTATCTGTTGTGCAAATGGGGTTGGACTAGCTCTGCAGATTGTGGTTGTGGTGTCTCTTCTCAGTCAATCCACCACATTGTTGCTGACTGCCTAATTCGAGCTTTCAAAGGAACGCTAATGGACATTCACCGCACATCGGATAAAGCAGTTGATTGGGTCAAAATGCTAGACCTAGAGTTATAGTATTGTACGGACTTGTGACTACGCACATTTATCCTGAACTATATGCATGTGTGTACATAGATTCATCATAAGATAAATAAATAATGAGGAGAAAATTAACTGTCGCCATCTACAAGGATGTCTTATAAGGCCGGTCACAAAATAAATCACAATTATTTTTGTAAAACTCTTGAAGCAGCTTCTTAGGGGGTTCCTTCAAACATGTTCTTCACTAATTATTTTTCTCATTAAGTGATGAAACTGTAATCTAATTTAGAAGCGCATAGCTGCGTATTTCAGAGCTCTATATGTACTGTGTTTAAATTATCTTTTTAACTTGTTTATTTCATTCATTAAGGACATGACAGCGACCTTGTCTGATCCCCTTGTCGCCGGAAACCTTTAAATGGCATTGTGACATTAAACTGATAAGAAAGACAATAATCTATCCAGGGGAGTTCAATAAGGATGAATAAGAGATGGGTACTTTTGTCACAGGAAAAACATAAAATCAGGCTTGTAGAAAGGCCACTGGCTGTTCGGAGGGCTCGGTTTTGATTCCCGACTTGCTCAAGGATTTTAATCCTGGCTTGGTTAGTGCTCTTTGAAGGAAAGAAAGAAAAAGTTAGTCCTTCAGTCAGAGTTACTTTTTTCTTTATTTGTCTTTAGTAGTGGCAAGTTAGGACTCATGGTCCTCTCTTACACTTAACCTCATCATTGTACAGAAAAATTGTGGAGAATATTAAATATTTTAAAAGAAATGAATTTGCAACATAAATTCAAAGTAAATGCAACTTAATAATTGTACTAATATGTACATATCATTTGTCAAACTACTAAATGAAATTTAATAAAAAAAATTTAAATGAATTTAAAGAAAATTGACTAAATTATACACTTTCTCTCTCTCTCTCTCTCTCTCTCTCTCTCTCTCTCAAGATTCACACCGTTGGTTTACTTTATGTAGGAAGACTTGAAAGACTCTAGTGAGTTACTGACGCGGGTGTTATTTGGAACAGAGTTCCATAATCTAGTTCCCGTCGCAATACATGATTACTGTTTCGATCCTTGAGAGAATGTGAGTGATCAATAAAGAAACGGGAAAGACTTCGTAAACCTCGCGAAATTTATACCGGAAGTCTCGCACAAGTGGAAGCAGTGCTACTTCCTCCTATGTCCCAATGATTGCGATGCAATGTGCGACCCTTGGAGGGTTATGTTGGTTAAGATTGTACAATGTATGTATTTATTTTTATAATTTGCTTTACATCGTACCGACATACATAGGTCTTATGGCATCGATAGGATAGGAAAGGATTAGGAGCGGAAAGGAAGCGGCCGTGGCCTTCATTAAGGTATAGTCCCAGCATTTGTCCGGTGTAAAAATGGGAAAGCACGGAAAACCATCTTCAGGGCTGCCGGCAGGGGGATTCGAACCCACTATCTCCCGAATGCAAGTTGACAGCTACGTGCCCCAAACCACGCGACCACTCGCTCGGTGATTGTACGTTTTTCACATGGCATATTATGCTACACAACTACAGACATATCACTGGACCGGCTGTGTAACGTAGTTGATCAGATGCTCGCCTTCTAAGCCCAAGGTTATGAGTTCGAATCCCAGACATTTAAGTGCATTTAAATGGACGTTACACGTGTTTAGAGAATCGAACTTTGACCTTTCCCATTTTTACGTGAAAATTCTGACAGTGTAAAGTTTTTATAAAGCATAGGAATGGAAGATACCTATTATTATTATTATTATTATTATTATTATTATTATTATTATTATTATTATTATTATTATTATTATTATTATTATTATTATTATTATTTGACTAGGTCCTAGTGTCTGTCAGTGGGTTTACAACTAGGGTGGCTGCACCCCCAGGGAGCTCCAGATGACCGTTTTAATTAATTCCACAGTAATTTTCATATTCGACTCCTGAGAATGAATAGCCTGCAGGTAGCAACTATCTGTGTGGGACTTGCCTCCGTACTGCACATCAGAGCTCAGTTGGTAGAGGTAAATTGAATTGTATTAAATTAAAGCAAAAGTAAATAACTTCCCCTCGACAACTCTACATTCATTCTGAAGTGCAGAATATGAAGATTACTGATGAATTAATTAAAACGGCCATCTGGAGCTCCCTGGGGATGCACAGCCTCCATTGTAGTTGGATACCTCTTAAGGGAAGTGAATAGTCCCGTATCAACCTCCCCCCCCAGCAGAGTGTTCTATCACCGTTATTGTGCTCTCTCATACGACACATATGGCGCGGTGATTGCAAGCAAAGCTGCCTGCTGAATTGGAACTGATCCATACATTGAACAGCGAACTGGTGGGCAGTACAAAAAATCGGTATAATGAAAGTTTTATTGTTTAGGGAAAAACTTTTCATTTTCAGAGACTTCAGCGTTGAAAGTCACTGCTACATCAAAATGATGACTCACTCTCAGCATCCAATACAAATAAATGTCATTAAAACTGAACAACTACTAAAATTTATCTACGATAATAAAAATATTTACCAAAAGATATAAAGGTTGAAAGCTAGAAAATCAGCTGGGATTGATGAGATTTCTGGGGATATACTAACAGGAAGTGGGTTGGGATATAGTGCAATATCTGAAATGGTGATTTGATTACTGTTTACATGCAGGAGCTATACGAAATGAATGTAATGTTTTGATTGTAGCTACAGTGTAGAAAGGAAAGGGTATTTAAGGATTGTAGAAGGGGTGTAAAGG
Organism: Anabrus simplex; assembly: GCF_040414725.1. Classification (NCBI taxonomy): domain Eukaryota; kingdom Metazoa; phylum Arthropoda; class Insecta; order Orthoptera; family Tettigoniidae; genus Anabrus; species Anabrus simplex. The sequence continues at coordinate 337,166,794 of NC_090267.1, read as the reverse complement.
AGAGATAGCCTATAAATCACTGGTAGAATATGGTTTCAGTACATGGGACCCTCACCAGGATTACTTGATACGTGAACCGGAAGAGATCCAAAGGAAAGCAGCTCGATTATTGCGGGTGATTTTCGACAAAGGTTAGTCTTACGAAAATGTTGCAAACTCTGGAATGACATTAGTTGGCGAATAAGCTTGAGTGCAGCTTTTAAAGGTAGGGAAGATCATGATATGAAGATAAAATAGAAATTCAAAAGGACGAATTGGGGCAAATATTTATTTATAGGAAGAGAAATTAGGGATTGGGCTAATTTACCAAGGGAAATGTTCGATAAATTTCAAAGATCTTTGAAACAATTTAAGAAAAGTCAAGGTAAACAATTGATAGAGAATCTGCTGCCTGGGTGACAGCTCTAAATTCAAGTCATTGATTGATTGATTGATTGATTGATTGATTGATTGATTGACTGATTGATTGATTGATTGATTGAGAAAGTAGAGGCCATGACTATAAAGTTAATTTGAGGTGTTACGTGTGGTAAAGGCGCACGCGTCAGCGGGTCAATGTTTGTTTTTAAAACGAAACGTATCTGTGGTGACCTGCGGACATTGACAAAGTGTAGATAAAGCTGCGTGTAATAACTAGCCACGAAATCTCTACGACAAGAGCACCTTACTTTCTACTCGCCCACTTTTAACGTACAACGTAGAGTATGTTTTCCGAACGACCTACTGTACTTGGTTAAAAGCGACATACGGACGTTATCTATAACCATATAGTGCTTGCGCGTAGTCTGCCGTGGTCATAGTTGTCATAAACCATTGTTAAGTATGACTTCTAAGTGTGAAAAATAACCCTATTTTTATGTTTCGTGTATCTATTTCTGCGTTTTAAACACATTTAGGGCAAATGAGAATTGTCTATATAGACAGTTGATAAATTGATAAATAATATTAACGTCCAAGTTAATCCCTTGATAGTTGATACCTACTTGGAGTAGCTGAACACTCCCCCCACCCCGAAACTCCATGGCACAAAAGCCCTGAGGGGCCATGGCCTACCAAGTGACCGCTGCTCAGCCCGAAGGTCTGCAGATTACGAGTTGTCGTGTTCTTAACACGACGAATCCTCTCGGCCGTTATTCCTGGCTTTCTAGACCGAGGCCGCCATCTCACCGTCAGATAGCTCCTCAGTTGTAATCACGTAAGCTGAGTGGACGTCGAACCAGCCCTCAGATACAGATAAAAATCCCTGACCTGGCCGGGAATCGAGCCCGGGGCCTCCCGGTAAGAGGCAGGCACGCTACCCTACACCGATACCTTCATTTTTGGAAGTGTCGGACCCCTTCACATTGCTCCTTCTGACTAGTGCTAATAGAGGACGGTTGCCTAGTTGCAATTCCTCTTAAAAGAAAATTCCTGTGAAAATGAGTGTGATAACGAAAGGTTATAAACACCATTTTTAGTTACATATTTTGTGTGGTTTATCGTTATAAAGATATTTTACGTATGATCTTGTCATGGGAATTTTTTAGTTTTGACATAAATATGTCTCAAAGCTCCGACAATTTGTGTAACGGCATAATGGTACAGGCTATAACAAAGTGTGTGACGTGATGTTATCTAGCAACAGTATCTTGAGAACTGCACAGGCCATGGATCTATAAAGAGAGCTGCGCAGGCCGTGGATCTGAATAAAGAGAGCTGCACAGTCTACCCTACACAGGGAGCTACCCAGGCCATGGATCTATATAAATAGAGCTACCCAGGCCATGGATCTATATAAATAGAGCTGCACAGGACATGGATCTGAATAAACAGAGCTACACAGGCCGTGGATCTGAATAAACAGAGCTGTACAGGCCGTGTATCTACCCTATAGAGAGACATGTACAGGCCGTGGATCTACCCTATAGAGATACATGCACAAGCCGTGGATCTGCCCTATAGAGAGAGCTGCACAAGCCGTGGATCTGCCCTATAGAGAGAGCTGCACAAGCCGTGGATCTGCCCTATAGAGAGAGCTGCACAAGCCGTGGATCTGCCCTATAGAGAGAGCTGCACAAGCCGTGGATCTGCCCTATAGAGAGAGCTGCACAAGCCGTGGATCTGCCCTATAGAGAGAGCTGCACAAGCCGTGGATCTGCCCTATAGAGAGAGCTGCACAATCCTTGGATCTGCCCTATAGAGAGAGCTGCACAAGCCGTAGATCTGCCCTATAGAGAGAGCTGCACAATCCTTGGATCTGCCCTATAGAGAGAGCTGCACAGGCCATGGATCAATATAAATAGAGCTGCACAGGACATGGATCGAAAGAGAGCTGCACAGGCCGTGGATGTGAATAAAGAGAGCTGCACAAGCCGTGGATCTGCCCTATAGAGAGCTGCACAAGCCGTGGATCTGCCTTATAGAGAGAGCTGCACAAGCCGTAGATCTGCCCTATAGAGAGAGCTGCACAATCCTTGGATCTGCCCTATAGAGAGAGCTGCACAATCCTTGGATCTGCCCTATAGAGAGAGCTGCACAATCCTTGGATCTGCCTTATAGAGAGAGCTGCACAATCCTTGGATCTGCCTTATAGAGAGAGCTGCACAAGCCGTGGATCTGCCCTATAGAGAGCTGCACAGTCCTTGGATCTGCCCTATAGAGAGAGCTGCACAGTCCTTGGATCTGCCCTATAGAGAGAGCTGCACAATCCTTGGATCTGCCTTATAGAGAGAGCTGCACAAGCCGTGGATCTGCCTTATAGAGAGAGCTGCACAAGCCGTGGATCTGCCTTATAGAGAGAGCTGCACAAGCCGTGGATCTGCCCTATAGAGAGAGCTGCACAAGCCGTGGATCTGCCCTATAGAGAGAGCTGCACAATCCTTGGATCTGCCCTATAGAGAGAGCTGCACAATCCTTGGATCTGCCTTATAGAGAGAGCTGCACAGTCCTTGGATCTGCCCTATAGAGAGAGCTGCACAGTCCTTGGATCTGCCCTATAGAGAGAGCTGCACAGTCCTCGGATCTGCCCTATAGAGAGAGCTGCACAGTCCTTGGATGTGAATAAAGAGAGCTGTACAGGTCGTGGATCTACCCTATAGAGAGAGCTGCACAATCTTTGGATCTGTATAAAGAGAGCTGCACAGTCCTTGGATCTGCCCTATAGAGAGAGCTGCACAGGCCGTGGATCTGCCCTATAAAGAGAGCTGCACAGGCCGTGGATCTGCCCTATAGAAAGAGCTGCACAGGCCGTGGATCTGCCCTATAGAGAGAGCTGCACAGGCCGTGGATCTGCCCTATAGAGAGAGCTGCACAGTCCTTGGATCTGCCCTATAGAGAGAGCTGCACAGTCCTTGGATCTGCCCTATAGACAGAGCTGCACAAGCCGTGGATCTGTATAAAGAGCTGTACAGGTCGTGGATCTACCCTATAGAGAGAGCTGCACAGTCCTTGGATCTACCCTATAGAGAGAGCTGCACAGGCCATGGATCTGCCCTATAGAGAGAGCTGCACAGTCCTTGGATCTACCCTATAGAGAGAGCTGCACAGGCCGTGGATCTGCCCTATAGAGAGAGCTGCACAGGCCGTGGATCTGCCCTATAGAGAGAGCTGCACAGTCCTTGGATCTACCCTATAGAGAGAGCTGCACAGGCCATGGATCTGTATGTAATAGCCATACATCAGTACTTCGCATCACAGCCTGCACAGTTGCTAGGTAACATCGGGTCACATATCTTATTGAGACACATATTTATGATCACTTGGTTTTCCCAAAGGGAAATTTAATTTAAACTTTCTTTTGTTAGTGGTTTAACGTCGCACTAACACATCGAAGGTTTTCGGCGCCGCAAGGAAGGGAAAGGGTGAGGAACGGGAAGGAAGCGGCTGCAGCATTTAAGGTACAGCCTCGTCATTTGTCTGGTATGAAAATGGGAAACCACGGAAAACCATGCTTAGGCCTGCTGAGGGTGGGTTTCGAATCCATCTCCCGAATGTAAGCTCACAGGTACGCGACTCCCTCGGTAAAGGAGATTATATTTTTGGTGTAGCATTGACGCAACGGAGATAAAGTTATCACATTTCAAAGAACAATCACACCGTTTCCTCTCTCTAGAAGAGTTGTGTCATGCTCCCTAATTTAGGATGTTTCAAATCGTTAGGGATTTGAAACCTACTAAAATGTTGTGCTGAAGGCTCGGTTAATTGTAATGCGGCTGTAATTACTACCGGAGCCATCGCCGTTGCGTGTAGATGTACTGTAGTGTACTCGTATTATTGCAGCTGCAGACTGTTACTAATTGGCTAAAACGTACGTGATTAACGACTTGCTGATTACAGGAAACGTGCGAATGAAGTATTCACACAAAGACGGACTCGTGCAGTATCTTCATAATAGAAAAGCCACTATCACGGCAAGAAGTGACTACTTTTCCTTCCTTTCGAATCCTCTTTCGTGCGCTATAGCTTTCCTGAGTAGGATATTAATTCGAGCAGTGGCAGTGGCTCACTGCTCGAACTCTGTAGCGTCATTGCAGTAACGGCGAAGATGGCGCTAGTAGCTCCAGTTTATGTTCTGTACACATTTTATTTCCCTCGATTTTTTTTTCTTTCGCTTTTCGTCGCACCGACACAGATATATCTTATGGCGACGATGGGATAGGAAAGGTCTAGGAAGTGGAAAGAAGCGGCCGTGGCCTTAAGGTACAGCCCCGGCATTTGCCTAGAGTGAAAATGGGAAACCACGGAAAACCATCTTCAGGGCTACCGACAATGAGGCTCGAACCCACAATCTCCCGATTACTGGATACTGGCCACACTTAAGCGACTGCAGCTATCGAGCTCGGTTCCCTCGATATCGGTACTCTCAGTAGCAGCGATTGGGAATTTAAAATGGTGGGGAGGGGCACAAAATGTATGGACAACAAAAAGAACCTGGTCCAAGGCATATAGAAGGGGGGGGGGGGTGTAGACATTATTTAAAAAATGCTATAAAACGGTTTTTGATGCTCTCTGAGCGAATTTCTATAGAGACGTAAGTGTGGACAGTCTACCAACTTAAGTGCGGTAAGAATCGTACTATACAATAAACTTTCACAAAAGGAACTATAGTTGCGCATGTATTACAGTTACATTGAAGTACGGCCTGATTATACAATTAAAAAGTAATTTTGTGTTGGACTACACACTAACGAAGTAAACCGTAACAGACACTAGATAGAACAAAAATGACACATTGAGTGGGATTGTCAGCCTGACGAATGCGCGCGGCACCCTACCCCTGCTACCTTTCGTCCCAGAAACATGCTACACACTACTCCGCTGTTTGCTGTGGCGCTGTAGAATTCGGTTAGCCGCGAAGAGCGTCATTTTGCATTTTGTGCGTGTTTCTGCTAAGTATTCTTTCTTAATAATTCAGTAAATTAAAGGAAAGTAATAGCTAAAAAGGTTTATACAATTTTTTTAAAAAAGAATTCCAGTTTCAGGTGGCTAAAATGAAATAAAAATTTAATTTTTTCTACACAAAGTGGGGGGTGACTGCCCTCCTCGCCTCACCTAATCGCCGCTACTGGGTACTCTTAACAATTCTTACCTTATCCATTGGGTCTGTATGTTGACATCTCTGTAGGAAAACTGGTTGAATCCAAACAGTTCCAGCTCAGTTGTCACTTAAAAGCAAACCTGTCAAGTGTCCCTTCGGGAAAAGAATGATCATAACATAAGTATGTCAATAAACGAAACTCAAGTCGTTAACGATTAACTTATTTACATCTAACGAATCGTTTTCGAGACACATCTGCACGGAATGTGAAGTCGATAAATGTAGGATTCAGTGCAAAAACGGGGGAAACTGGCTCAAGGCCTATGAGGAGTCCTCTTCGATAAAAGAGCCTCCTAATTATGTCTCTGTCATGGCCATCCACCAATATTTCACATCACAGCCTGAAAGATCAGTTCATCCATCTGTACTCTGACGCCCTCTTTGTTAATATTCTGAGCGAGTGGCCACGTGGTTTGGGGAGCGTAGCTGCCAGCTTGTATTCGGGAGATAGTGGGTTCGAATCCAGCTGTTGGCAGCCCTGAATATATATGCTCGGGATGCCTGCATGGTTGCAAGTAACATTGCGTCACACTTTTTGAGTCGCAAATTTTCAGATGATCCCAGCCATACGTCATACTAAATTTATGTCAAAAAGAAGCCCCTGTGTCACTGGAAAGGTGTACTAGGGAAATGGTGATGTTTCCCCGTTGCTATTCTCATTGATGTGCTGTGACACGTCAGTCTACCAGGGCCACTGAAATGTACTCACAAACCGACCCTACCCTGGAGTCTGGATACATAAAAAATGGTATTACCACTGCCGCTCATACTTAGGTGAGTTTCATGTTGTCGAAGTAGCTTCCACTACGAATGAGTCGGCCTCTGGATGCCAAGATAGCGAGTACAAATTTGGCAGAGGTAATAGTTTTTTATTTTTTATTAATGGAAAAGGATCCATTCGGCTCTCAACATGCCGAATGTTGTTCGTATGTAAAAGCTTTCTAGTGACACTCGAAAAAATTGATTAAAACTCAGCAATAGGTTGTCCAGTAGAGTTCCAGTTTTACTATCATGTGACAGATTAAATAATAATGTCGAATGTCAAAATTGACACACATGCGACTTTTGTGGCGTCGAATGAAAATGCCTACAACGTGATAACTGAGACAGTGGAGGAGGAGGAGGAGGAGGAGGATCTTTTTTGTTTTGTTTTTTATTTGTTTGATGTCGCACTTACACATCGAAAGTTTACGGCGACGAAAGGATGGGAAAGGGCTAGGATTGGGAAGGTAGGGTCGTGGCCTTAATTAAACAACAGCCCCAGCATTTGTGTGGTATAAAAAATAGGTTGGCGACGGTGAAATTCGAACCCACCATGTCGCGAATACAAGCTCACAGGTATGCACCTGTAACCACGCGACCCACTTGCTCGTTATTATTATTATTATTATTATTATTATTATTATTATTATTATTATTATTATTATTATTATTATTATTATTATTATTTAGCTGGATCCCGATGGACTGCGTGGTAACAACCACTTTCATTTTTGGTGTCTGTCGGCTTTGATATCGTGCCTTCTTTCGCTCTTCTGTCAGAGGTACCCTTCGTATTTCATGGTTCTGGTTCCGCACAAAGTGGACAGCAGGTGTGCAGCGATGTTCTGATGTCTTAAGTGATCACCCTACCAAGTTTCATAGTTCAACTGAAACAGTTCCCTTGTGAGCTCCACCTCCAGATACTTTCGCGTAAATAGTTTATACATATTCTTATTTTCTAGAACCAGAACGAGTAAAGGCCTGCACTGTAATATGACTACTTGTAACGGCCATCAGTGACAGTATGCACCATATGATAGTCTGTCGCAATGAGGGTGAACGGCCTGCGTTATGCAAAACTAACCTACTTAACGTAGTAACCTGCAGTCAGTGGTTCGATAACCGGCTACGGTCACGACATTCACTAACCCGTTCTTGAGGCACCTGCCACTCTCTCAATGGACACAAGTTCAAATACCATAGGCAAAACGAGTAACTTACTCTCGCGAAAGACTTTTACCGACGCCAGTTCCGATAGCCTTCTGTGACTAGCAGTGTTGCCAATATGTTGTCATAAGATTGCAGTACAATATTGAAATTAAGTGATGTACACTTAGTCTTGTTAGCCGAATTGAACAACAGCCAGTCACCTCTTTGGACAGGAATTGTAACGAATCTGCAGCAGGTAAGTGCAGCACCGGTTGAGCGGCAGAGGAATGGGAGGAGGGAAATATGGTTTTCTTCAGTCTGAGCAACTGGCCAACAAAAGGATCGTGAACAGCCAAAAGGAGCTCAATGAAACGAGAGACCTCAGAAAATGCCATACGTGCAGAAACTACAGTAAAATGATAGAAGATGAAGAAAAGAAGATGAAATGATGCTTATTATTGAATGAATGTATATGCATAAACCACATTAAATACGACAAATCTTGTAGAAATAAACCAAACAATGCAGAAATATTCTTGAATAAAATAAAATAAAGAAAATACAGAGCGGAGTAAAAAAAAAATACCGGTATAGGGTAGGATGAGACGTGTACCCTGAGAACGGCATAGCCGGCTGAGAATAACTTAAAATTGTTTTTAAAGACTAACAGTGAATGCACTTTAGAATGTTAGTGGGACGTAAAACCAATAACATTATAATAAAGTTTATGACGAAAAAGGAAATCAATTAGCTAAAAGTGAAAACGGATGTCGGTAAAAGCTCCCTCCTTTTGACCATCTCAGTGTCACTTAAATATTTTGTTGTTGCTTTATTTTAGGGGTGTACCTAACCGGGGCGATGACTGTGCTTGTGTGTTTAACCCAAAGATGCTCAGTTGGGCGCCGGTTAAGGCTAGCCCAGTGCGGCCGGGCTGGCGTGACGTCAATGCGGGCAGCTTACGTAGCAAGCATAAGTCACACTGAAGCGAGAGAGCGGAAGGGAACGGTGACGTCAGATTGTCACTACTCCAGCGAAATGTTGAATACGGTACAATATTAAGGAAAAACCGCTGTAATCGCAAGAAAACCGACCTTTTCAAGATATGTTTGATTTATACTGCGCTCGATGTAAACACTGTTTTATTTTCTTATTTTTATACATTCAAATAAAACTAACTCGTTACAATTTCGATATAATTTATGTTTTATAGTTACAGTTCCTTGGATGGGAATGACAGTATTTCCATTTTTTTACAAAAACTAAAATTCCTGTTATTCATACAGCAAAAAGTCCGCTGTAATCCAACAAGTTTTCTGCTTGATTTTGCACAGCATTGTTGTGTTGTTCGAATTTCCCAATTCACTGAATTTAAAAAAATTATTTAAAACTTATCAGGCGTCCGATGATAATAGCTGCAGGCCGCACTAGAAGGTTCGTTCATTCATTCCATGTTTGAAAGTTGTTCGAGATTTTAAGTAGTTTCTACTCATTTACATTTAATATGTTTCAACACTCGAAGTAGAAACGTGCTGTAATAATCAAGGTTCGATTTGAGTAATATCAGCATTGGCGTACAAACGTTTGCACGTAAGCGTTATGAGCAATTTCATGGTCTATCAAGACGTCAAAAAGTAGGTTGTTCCTGTCGATCCCCGACATATTCACAGTTGAGCCTATTTTTACCACTTGATTGAGCATGTTTCAGGATTAGTCAAACGAACTCTAATGTAGTGAGAGTAATTATTGTACCTATTAACATATGCATCGAGATTTCGGAGCAAACCTGCTGAAAAACAAAAAAAAAAAAAAAAAAAAAAAACCAAATGCAAAACTTCAGATATTCATAAAAGGTCAGTTCAGTCCCAACTCATTGGCAGATTGAGTTTGTAAATATGTCTTCCGACGGTACTCGATGCCAACCTGTAGATTCTGCCGGAACTCAGTTAAAAATATACAAACTGGAACTAAACCTGATGGTCTCATTAAGGGAACTGAAAATCCTTTCCCGTCAACAGTGTGTTAAACATTGAGAATTATTTCGGACTATCATACCGGCGTCCGCCTCTGTGGTGTAGTGGTTAGAGTGATTATCTGCCACATCCGGAGGCCCGGATTCGATTCCCGGCTCTGCCACGAAATTTGAAAAGTGGTCCGAGGACTGGAACGGGGTCCACTCAGCCTCGGGAGGTCTACTGAGTTGAGGGGGTAGGGGTGTTCGTTTCCCTCCTCACCATCCTGGAAGTGGTTTTCCGTGGTTTCCCACTTCTCCTCCAGGCAAATGCCGGGATGGTACCTAACTTAAGGCCACGGCCGCTTCCTTCCCTCTTCCTTGTCTATCCCTTCCAAACTTCCCATCTCCCCCCGCCCCCCCGCCCACAAGGGCCCTGTTCAGCATAGCAGGTGAGGCCGCCTGGACGAGGTACTGGTCATCCTCCCCAGTTGTATCCCCCGACCCAGAGTCTGAAGCTCCAGGACACTGCCCTTGAGGCGGTATAGGTGGGATACCTCGCAGAGTCCGAGGGAAAAGCCGACCCCGGAAGGTAAGCACATTAAGAAAGAAATAAAGAAAATAATCGATTACGATTATTACTCAACAATCATCCACAGGCCGCACTAGAAGGTTGGTTCATTCATTCCATGTTTGAAAGTTGTTCGAGATTTTAAGAAGTTTCTACTCTTTTAAATTGAATGTGCTTCAACACTCGAAGTAGAAACGTGCTTTAATATTCAAGGTTCGATTTGAGTAGTATCAGCTTTGGCGTACAAAACTTCCGCACGTAAGTGTTATCACTGTTATCAACAATTTCATGGCCTATCAAGACATCCGAAAGTAGGTTGTTCCTGTCGAGCGCCGACATATTCACAGTTGAGTCTATTTTTACAACTCGATTGAGCATGTTTCAGGATTAGTCAAACGAACTCTAATGTTGTGAGATGAATTACTGCACGTATTAACATATGCATCGAGATTTTGGAGCAAACCTGGTTATATATATATAAATGCAAAAACTTCAGGTATTCATAAAAGGTCAGTTCAGTCCCAACTCATTGGCAGATTGAGTTTGTAAATATGTCTTCCGACGGTTCTCGATGCCAACCTGTAGATTCTGCCGGAACTCGGTTAAAAATATACAAACTGGAACTAAACCTGATTGTCTCATTAAGGGAACTGAAAATCCTTTCCCGTCAACAGTGTGTTAAACATTGAGAACTAAAATTTCGGACGATCATACCGGCGTCCGCCTCTGTGGTGTAGTAGTTAGTGTGATTATCTGCCACCCCCGGAGGCCCGGATTCGATTCCCGGCTCTGCCACGAAATTTGAAAAGTGGTACGAGGGCTGGAACGGGGTCCACTCAGCCTCGGGAGGTCAACTGAGTAGAGGGGAAGTGGAAGTGGTTTTCCGTGGTTTCCCACTTCTTCTCCAGGCAAATGCCAGGATGGTACCTAACTTAAGGCCACGGCCCCTTCCTTCCCTCTTCCTTTTCTATCCCTTCCAAAGGTCCCATCCCCCCACAAGGCCCCTGTTCAGCATAGCAGGTGAGGCCGCCCGGGCGAAGCGCTGGACATCCTCCCCAGTTGTATCTCCAGACCCAGAGTCTGAAGCTCCAGGACACTGCCCTTGAGGCGGTATAGGTGGGATACCTCGCTGAGCCCGAGGGAAAAACCGACCCTGGTGGGTAAACGGATTACGAAGGAACGAACGATCATCCAGTAGAATAAGGATTTATGGATTGGAATTTGAAATCTGCTGCTAATTCACTGACCCGAACCACTGCAGAGTCCAGTGATCCGCACGCGACGGTTACATTGATCTTTTTAACGTAGCCTTGCGTTACTCGACAACGTGTATATGGAAGGAAAAATATTAAGACTCTTTTAGTGTTTGAGTAGAACGCGTATATTGCCGAGAGTATTTAATGTCTCAAGTAACAGATAAAATTGGAGTCTACCTGTTAAAAAGAAATATAAAACGTAGTCTGCATGAAAGCGTTTGAAAATAGGGAAAAATTTGTGCTAAATATGCGACGTCACACGCATACTCTGTTATAAGATGGCGGTGTGTTGACTCTATCAAAACCAGTGTTGCCAACCTATATTTTCAAGATCCGCTAAATACTACTAAAAATTCCGCTAAAATTCCGCCAAGAAATCTGGTCTCAAATAATGAGTAATAATAATAATAATAATAATAATAATAATAATAATAATATAAGTAAATGTCTGCACTCACCTGATCAGTGAGTTTCACTGGGATTAACCCCCTGCCTGCGAGCCGGCGAGCTAAACCTTGTAGGCGTTTTAGTGCCGGGTGCAAACTAGGTGAATCCCCTACAGCAAGGTCCGCACACAAAACAGGGCAGTTCATTAAACGGTCTTCCTTCATAGCATAAATAATATAAATGCTACTCTCTCACAGTTTCATTATCTGTCGTCATTCGTCAACTAAGACATAAGTACCCTTTCCCCACGCATTACAAATTTATGATACCATGATTTCATAACATCAAATCCCAATAACACGTTTTCCTCATGTGACTGCTAGCTCCTGATAAGAAATACGGGCTAGCTCGGAGAGAGACTGGAGTACAAATTTAAAAAAAGTAAAATTGATAAAACACTAAATTCTGCTATATTAAATGTAGAATTCCGCCACAAATTCCGCTGTCCACTAAATGATATTTTTCTCCGCCGACAGTCTTCTAATTCCGCCAAATTTAGCGGAAAATCCGGTAAGTTGGCAACACTGATCCAAACAAATCCAATAAATACACAACCTGCAACCACAGAACCCCTACCAAACCCTCTCCTCACAGCTAAATAATTCTCAAACCTCACAACAATAGCTACCCACGCCACAACTACAAACACCCCCTTCATCAGCCAGTCAATTCGCCACCACCCAGAATCAAACCCGCTCTAACCGGAACAAACCTCACCCGCAAACATCACTCTTATTCATGTGTTATAATTGCCTTCAGTTAAACCATTCAGCAGCAAACTGTCCAAGCCAAACCCGCTGCAACAGATGTGGTCTGCCCAGTCCCCCGAGATCAGGTCAAATGCGCCAACTGCAAAGGCCAACATGCCGTATCATATTCAGGTTGCCCATTCACTAAAAAAGCCATAAAAACCCACTACATAGCAAGCACGCACCTCCGCCGCCCACAACAGCCTCACCAACAAACCCTACTAAACTTCAACCCTCCTCCCACGCATCACTCAAACCGCACATCACAAACCATCCCCACCATAGAACTTCTTAAAAATCTCCTCACTCTACTAACCAGCACCACATAACCCAAGTACCCCCAACCCAAGACCTTTCCACCCAGAAACACTGCATGCCCCAACAGCCAGTAACACACCCCGTAAATGAGTCCCCTCGACACCTCTCAACGAGCCTAAATGATGGCTAACACCTTCCCAAGCACATTGCGTCTCCTATTCCCAAAACGAAATCGACGGCAGACGCTGCCACCACCACATTTCAATCACTCCATGTTCGCCACTCCTCTACCTTTCCTGAAATACTGGAAAATAAATACCAAAACCAAACTACAAGTCTACGCTCTAAGGGCCACTTGTCAAGTTGAGATTAAGGACCCAGTGAGGTCGGGAATCTCAAGTCCACAGCTGCCACTCAAGAGCGTCGTTGTGAATACATCGTGGGCAGTTTCTAATAAGTAAGTGTACGGAACCCTCAACCCTGTGGTCATTAACAATAGTGACAGCCTACCGCCAATTTTGTTTTGCAGGGTGGCATGTAAGGTGTTCGGGAGAATACGAGTAAATATCATAGAGGAAACTAGATTATCTACCTATGTTGCACTTGGAACAGATTTTATTGTAAGTAGGTTTATAAACATTTGATGTCATTTTTCCCTTTGAGAAAATGGATGATCATAAATATGTCTTTCAATAAATGAAACTCGATAACGATTAAATTTTTTGCATGTCTAGCTCCATGGCTAAATGGTTAGCGTGGTTCCCTTTGGTCACAGGGGACCCGGGTTCGATTCCCGGCAGGCTCGGGAATTTTAACCGTTACTGGTTAATTTCGCTGGCGCGGGGGCTGGGTGTGCGTGTCGTCTTCATCATCATTCCATCCTCATCACAACACGCAGGTCGCCTACGGGAGTCAAATCAAAAGACCTGCACCTGGCGAGCCGAACATGTCCTCGGACACTCCCGGCACTAAAAGCCATACATCATTTATTGGAATATAACGAATGGTTTTCGAGACACATCTCTATGGAATTTGGAGTCGACGGGTATAGCATTCGGTGCATCGAAAGGGGGAAACTGACTCAGGGCCTATGAAACTATCTCAAATGAAATAATCAGTTTTCTAGAGCAGGCATCGTCAATCGAGAGCGAAATGCCTTCGGAGCCAGTTTGTTCCCCGCTCTTGAGGAACGAGAGCAATTTAGCGAGCAAGTAGGGGAAGTAAATGACGTAGTACGCACTGAACGTCAGTGGCGCAAAGGTATAGCACATCTTTCTGGACAGGTTAGATTGCGACAGGATACGCGTGAACTCATGTGAGGTGACAGTAGTGTGTTCCCCCCTTCATCCTCGGTAAATGTTGCATTTACTATGGAATAGAGTTCAACACAGCCTAGGTCATGGACGCCAACAAGTTTCAAACCTTCTTGGGCAGAAAAGAGTATTTGATACTTCAAGAAAATAACACACAAAATGTTTAATATGTAATAAAATATTGAATCACATCAAAAATTTAATCTGCAGTGCCGTTGTTCCTTATGTCATACCAACAAGTATGATAAATATGAAGGCCGAGAAAGCATAGCGTTACTAGAAAAACTTAAAAATAACACATTTGGGGATTTACGTACATTTCATATTACCCTACTCAACTCTATTTATTTTACAATGTTTCATAATTCCTCAGAGATGATTTATTTATGTACCGGTATGTATTTCATTGCTGTTGTTCGTATGGTAACATTTCCGAGCTGCAAGTACAGTGCCGCCACTGTATGCAACCCGCCTGTCCGCTGCTCTCTTGTCACGTGACTGACAGCCGTCCGGAGCGGAGCAAGTAACACCGGCTCCCTAGAGCAAGTACGTGATGACGTCTGTTCTAGAGTATTAGAGTATGAGTCCTCTTTAATAAAATAGCCTTCTAAATGTGTCTGTCATGGCCATCCATCAATACTTCAATTCATACACTGGTTGCTAGGTAACATAAGCAAAATTTTGTATCGCTTAAGCCCGGTTCACACTAGATGTGCCGAGCCGTTCTGAGCAAGACTGATCAAAAATCGCTTATATGTAATTCAATGGAATCGTTCTCACTTCATGTTCCGAGCCGTGCAAGGAAAGATCAACTGATCATCTCATCGGTCTCCATCCGATCTGAGACCGGAACGGCTCAGCTGGGATCGTCAATGATCGTCTAGTGGGAACGCGTAAAGGGCCAAGGGCGAAGAATCAACAGGCTGCCGCTCCTCACTTGTGCGATAACCATGGAATTGAGTGCTCGCGTGAGTATCAAGAACTGTATGATTTATCGCACAAAAAATACAGCGACATGAACCACACGTTGAAGCTGTGGTCCGAAATCTCCGAGAAAGTTGGACAAACTGAGTAAACAAAAGAGACAATTTTACTTTATTTTGAAAATGCTGAAGGACATACAAATTATGTACAACAAGACGTACGAACATATAAGGAAATATATGTACAGTTCTGTAAAAATGGTATAAACTCAATAAACACATAAAATTGAAATATTTATAAGAGACTGTAAAAAATTTCGGAGCCAAACACACGTTATCAACTGATTAATATTTTTCACTTTGACACTTGACATTGGCTAAAGTTTTTCAATTTGTAATTAATTTAAAATGTTTGTAGATAAACTAATAAATAAATTTCAAATTATTTAGTTAATTGATGCAGTTCGAGGGACTTAACTAATTGTAAGTGAAATGAGAGACTATATTCTGTCATTTTGCCATGGTACACTACCTGGGGGGAAATTGAAGTATGTCTGGAATTTCTCTCTGGTGTTAATTAAACGCGGCCTGTTGGACATTTGCACAGAGACGTGGTAAATTAGTCAAAGCACTTGCAATTTCTTCATTTGATGGTGCACTTTCCATGAGATGTAGTCGATCATAGCGCAAATAATTATGGAGGATGCAAGTGGTCAGAATTATATTTTCAACATAATCGGGCTTAGAATTATTCTTAGGTAAATGCGAAACCTCTGAGTTATAATACCAAACGCGTTTTCCACCACTCTTCTCGCACGTCAGTGTTGGTAGTTGAAAATTTTTCCGTCATTATTATCTTGCGCTTGATTCTCGCGGTAGGGCCTCATTAAATAAGATTTTAGCGGAAATGCAGAATCTCCTAAAAACACGTGAGGTGCTGAAATATCTAATCCGGGCAGTACAGAGTCTTCTGAAATGTTAAAGGTCCCGTTATTAAAAGCATTTCCTAATAGAGAAGACAAAAAAAATGCTACCGTCACTGACTGCTATGAAATTGTGGTCAGCATCAACATAAGCAAGCAGAACCACAGAAAAGGTCTTCTTGTAGTTAAAATGATTGAACCACTATTAGAAGGGGCCATTATTTCGACATGCTTTCCATCAAGGCAGCCGATGCAGTTGGGAAAATCCCAGACATTCCGAAATGTGTCTGCAATCCGCTCCCAGTCACTTCTGCGGGGAGTGGGTATGTAGACTGATAATAAATTATTTATTATCGCTTGGCACCCCTGACGAACAATCGCATGCACTTTTGAGTGCCCAAGACGGTAACTAAACGCAATGGTTCGGAACGAATCTCCAGTTGCAAGAAACAGTTTCATTACGTGAAACTGTTCACCTCAGGAAAGGCTCACTTCACCATCGTTGCCATAATCTCCCAATCCACAATTCATACCAGCGAGCTACCCACAAAATCAAAACCAAATTTCTGCCCGTTCGGATTCATCTGTGGGCAACCGCCGACCCAAGGGGACCTTATCCGTTTTATAGCAGCATTTCAAGAGAATCAGTGAAAAGAGGCTACATTTTTCAACAGAAACTTTATTTCTTTTACTGTAGCCTAATTTTCTGTAATGTGTTCATTAATATTTTTTAATAAAGTTAATTTTTAGAGTTTGCAATGGCGCTTACCTGACTGTATCCCCAACCATCCCTGTACAACAAACAAACAAAATGGTTAACTTACCTCAAACATACAGCAAGTTTTTCAGCCGGCGTGATGCATTCTCGGAAGGAAGTATTCATCTGTTGAATATCTGCTTCAATGAACCCCAACAATCGCATAAAATCATAATGCGACTTACGGAAGTACTGGTAGAATTTTTATTCATCGTCAACTAACTCCGGAAATAAGGTGAAAAATTCTACTTCTCCTTTTCACTTTGTCTGCATTTGATGCACCCGGAACCTGCAACTGGGCCTATTCTCCTCTTCTTCGTCCAAAATCAGGGCAATTTTAATTAATGATTTGATTGAAAAAGGCATTTTAATTTTTGGCACTGCTGTTTACTAGCGGATCTACTGGGATAGACTGAACAGAATAGGGAGACCGAGCGTGGATCGGCTCGACCGCGGAACGTATAGTGTGAATCGGCCTGGATCGATCCACGCCCGGATCATGACTTGCTCAGAACGGCTCGGCACTTCTAGTGTGAACCGGGCTTTATTTCATGACCCACATTTTCAGATGATCCTCAGCCATAAGACAGATTTATATCAACAAGATTGATCGCATGTTTGCACTACAGATGTAAACAAACGTCACCGCTGTCACTCGCTAGCACTAATGATAATAATTTTTTTTTTTTGCTACGGGCTTGACGTCGCACCGACACAGATAGGTCTTTTGGCGACGATGGGATAGGAAGGGCCTAGGAGTTGGAAGGAAGCGGCCGTGGCCTTAATTAAGGTACAGCCCCAGCATTTGCCTGGTGTGAAAATGGGAAACCACGGAAAACCATCTTCAGGGCTGCCGACAGTGGGATTCGAACCCACGATCTCCCGGATGCAAGCTCACAGCCGCACTAATGATAATAGAGACGGAGTGTTCAGCTGTAAACAGCTTATTGTACTCATTTTTGCTGTCTATAACGGTGATTAAACAGAAGCCAGAATTCATGATCGGCAATTAGGTGTTATTCGAAATTAGGAGACCTACATGAAGAACTTGTTGGTAACGATGGATGCAGATGTTCCTTTGTGCGGACACGACAATGCACCCCCATCTGTTGCGGATTCCCCCATTTCTCGTTCCCTTTATTCGAGCTTGGAGCACGCTGCACTGAAATAACACAACAATATATGAATAGGGTTACGGCTTCTCTTTATACAGAACCCGTAAGAGTTTCGTAAATATCTGTAGATCTTTGTCACTGGCATCGTTGTCTTATAAGGCTGAGCAGTAGAACTGGTCAAGTCCCCCTGTGCTCAGAATATCGTGATCAATTCCCGGTACATATTGTCAGTACAGGATGAGACCTATACGGTATTTGCTTTTGGGACAGGGAGTGCATCTAAGTTCCTTCTTTCCTCATTCTTTTCCGTTGGTATACTCACCATAATACCAAACGACCGGCTGGGCTGAGTGCCTCAAACAATTAGAGCGATGGTGTTCAGAGCTTCAGTTGACGGGTTTGATCCTGGTTCAGTTCGGTGGTATTTGAAGATCGGGCTCATGTGTGTAGATTTACCTGTGGAGCAAAATAAGAATATCTCGAGTTCTCGGAAAATCGTAAAATTTTCGCCGACTTTTGAAATTAGCTGTCATCTTACCTGATATAAAATAAAATGAAAACCGCGGGGGTGGACTGTGACGTCTGCACGGCCATTCGTGACTTCTATAGGCAGTGACACACATGAGAGTCTGCGTGTGTGGCAGAGTCCGTTTCTATTCACCTTGATATCATCAGTTTCCTTTTCACTGAATCCTAGATGTTGAAGCTTTTGGCTTCTAACCTGTATGGAAAATGTTTATCTGCAGTATATACTATTAATAAAAATGAGATTTTGTTTGTTTGTTTGTTTGTTTGTTTGTTTGTTTGTTTGTTTGTTTGTTTGTTTGTTCCTGAGAGGCTCAAAATCTTCTGGACCGATTAAGCTGACATTTGGTAAGGATAGGACTATAGTATGAAATCCCGAGTCACGCAAGGGATATTTTTGATTTTTATTTATTTATCTGTCGCATGGCTACACATAGGCATGTAAAATTAACAATACTTTTTTTATATTATCAATACTACACTACCGAGCGAGTTAGCCGTGTGGTTAGGGGCGTGCAGCTGTGAGCTTGGATCTGGAAGATAGTGGGTTCGAACCCCACTGTCGAGAGCTCTGAAAATGGTTTTCCGTGGTTTCCCATTTTCACACCAGGCAAATGCTGGGGCTGTATCTTAATTAAGGTCACGGCCGCTTTCTTCCCATTCCTAAGCCTTTCCTATCTCATCGTTGCCATAAGACCTATCTGTGTCGGTGCGACTTAAGCTGGCTTCTCAGATTCTGAGTTCCTTATCCCAAAATGTTCAGTAGAGCATTCCTTATTTTCTGTATACTTTATTTACCAGATACATTTTAATAAATTTCCCAATGCTGAAGGATCCTAGTCGCTGAGGTACGTTCACAGCTTCAGTTCCCTTGCTGAAGTGGGATTTAGCCGCGGGCTCGTTCGTAGTTGTGCGGTTGAGTAGCGGACGGAGAGAAAAGGAGCGGTAGACGGGGTATCCTTGACCTGCAGTTGTCAATAGCTCTTGAGTGACGCCGCTCGTTCAGGAATTTAATTCGAGGCGCTCTATTTCTTCTCCTCCTCACAAGTTTTCAAGTGCATTCTTCTCCCTTTCTTTCAAGGATATTTCACTTTTCTTCTTGACAGAATGCGATACGCGTCTCGCAAGGCCCAGTCCTTTACTTCTTCTTCTGCCGGGTGGGTTGAAATACCTCATGATTTTTGACTTTATAATCACATTCTGTTTTCCTTCCGCAGTCTTTTGAGGGACATTCGGGAAAGTAACCATGGAAAAGGCATCGAACAGCAGATGAAACACAGATGAAAAACTTGATTTTGCCCGTCAGTAGTCCATTATTCTGTCCTTTTCCCAGATTTGACAGCCCCGGGTTATTTTTCCTTGGGTCTGTAGAAGATCACGTCTTAACCAAGATGCCAGAATCAATGGGGAGCCCAAGAACGATAATCGAGTACACATTGGTCCGAATAGCCAGAAGATTTTGACTAATTTATGAAAATGCTTTGAAAATTCCAACGCTCGTCTTTATGAGGAAGCGAATAGTGGTCATTTCATACATCTTTCCCACAAGTAGTGTGCACACATTTTCAGTTCATGTATTTCATGTTTGTCACAGAGATATTGACATTTTTTCCAAAACAAAAAGTTGTACATAATTCAAACGTATGCATGACTTCTGCCACCTCTGTACTTCAGAAAGAATGATGCAAAATGCTCCCGTTGTGTACGATAAGAAATACCCTATCCAGGGAACATTTAGATTGCCATATCAACATTTTATACATCCGGTATTGAAAACACGTATTCTCTTGCTCATTACTTACGTTTGTAGCCGAGTGTGTGGTGTGATTTATTCCCCACACGATCATAAAGGTTAGAATTACCTCTCCTTTCCGATGCACTCAACCACGGCTATCACAACAACCGTCAAATTTAAATACATAACGTGAATGCTTTCTTTACAATGTAACTTTTTTTATAATAATAATTAAAATCATGAATAAAAATATATAAATAAAATTACTCAAAAACTTAATAAAATTAATAAGCATAATTAACCGAAATGTCCGTAGTATGGGCGCCAGAGTTCACCATAATGGATCCCTCGAATTTAGATAAGAGCATGATAAACTTTATATCCCAGGGCGTGTACATAATGCTGCGTACTGGTACATCTGCTGCAGGCCTTACCTAACCTCCTGAAAACGACTAATTAGGTAGGAACTGCACCTAGGTTCATCAATAACACTGATTCTAAAATAGCTAACTATATTCTGAACAAATTCCGTGCATGAGCACCTCATCAACATACAACATTATACATATAACACACACACAAAATATTGCTGGAAGACTCCATATTTACAACAACAACAACTCCCCAGCTATTTCCCGCCAATATTCAGGTAGGCTGTAATAATCGGTACGCAGCAGTAATTCCATCTATCGGAGATGAGTGGCAGCATAAAAGACGAAGAACATCACAACAAACAATGGTCAGTGTAATGCGATAGTTGATCAATTTTATCAGCTATCGGTATTGTAGGCCTTCACATTTAGATTTCTTCCAACTCTGAAGTCTGAAATACCGCTCCTATCATAGTCGGTACGATAACTCTGAATAAAACATAAATGATCGGAAATTGTATTCTCTATAACTTTTGTTAATGGAGTACTTTTCGATACGACCAATAACATAGGTATAGCTGGGGACAAATCATGACGACCTCGCCTCACACCACTATTTTCCAGCGGCAGCTCGGTGTCTATTAGCAACTTATAGGATTTACTACCTCTACTGCAGCCTACACGAAGAAAGGGTAAATACTGCAGAGAGTGAGGAAGAAAGTGGTTTGGCAGCCTCTCCAAAACAAACAAGGATCACTTAGAACTCGTTAACTCAGCAGGGTGCAAGGTGTGATTGACTGTTGGCTTCCAGCTCGCTTCCGGGAACTGAGGCCGTCATGTTTTGTCCCCAACTATATTTAAGAAATAAATGTTAGGCCTTCCCCTAAACTACCATTTCACTTAGCGTGAATAAAATATTTTAGGTTATAGCCTAGATTGTAGTGACTCATTCTCCCACTTTACATACCGATTTTCATTAAAATCTCTTCAGCCGTTTTCTGGTGATGCGTGTAGAGACAGACAGACATGACGGAAAATTAGGAAGTGGATTTCCTTCTTACTGTGGACACGGCTGATACAGAAATACCATTCTTTTAAAACTCCGAGCAATGAACAGACAAAACTTTTATTTCATAGAGATTGAGGGGGTGGGGTACTTTATTTTTGGCTATGATACTGCATATAATATAAGATTAGAGTGTGCCGAAAATTCATCGAAAATAGTTTTGTATTGCCAATGTATGGTAACGTACTAGAGTAGTATACTATTTCTTACATATCGCAAGTAGATTAATATCGGAAGATTAGGCTCAGATTCCCCATTGAATCAACATTGCGTACCCACACTTGCATTTTCTTAATACCTCTATTTTTAATAAGTAAAGCTCTGATCATCCTTTTATGTAATTAAAATTGCAATAAGTATTACTTTTCTGAATAAATAAAATAACTTTGTTAATTTCACATTTTAATCTTTGAATTCATTAAATTAATCTCTACATGACTAAATAAAATAACAGAAATATGTTAACTTTCATAATGAATAAACGTCCGGCACTATGGCTAAATGTTTAGCGTGCTGTACATTGGTCCAGTGGGGTCTGGGTTCGATTCCCAACCGCGTCGGGATTTTAACCTTCATTGGCTTCCGATGGCTTGGAGTCAGGGTATGTGTGTCGTCTTCAGCATATAATTAATCATTAGATAGGGTCCCATCCTCGCAGACGCGAAGGTCGCCTATAAGGCGTCAACTCGGAAGACCTGCACTAGGCCTCTCCGGAGACCACACGCCATTATTATTATTATTATTATTATTATTATTATTATTATTATTATTATTATTATTATTATTATTATTGGGGTATTTCAAAAATATTGGAAACCAAATGAGGTACTCTTGCAGGAAAGTTTGAGAAACACTGAATGTAGAAACCTACAGTTAATTGGTACTCTACTTCCATTTTCCCTAGTTTTATTAGTATTAAAATGTGATGATAATATTATATCGACCCTTCAGTTCTGTAGGTTATAAGACACACCACGGTGTTGAAATTTTGTCTCCTGGGGATTGTTTAAGTGCCCGAAGGAAACGACAGGGCAACACTCAAAAGCCACCGACATCAGCTGGGATCAAAGCCACTATGTTGAGAATCGAAGGACATAATTCTGCTGTTTTTAGTTGTAACATGTTTCTTTACGATAATGGAACTTGGACTTGATTTCATTATAGATATTATCCGTTACAATTACATGGCTGGGGATAGTGGGCGAAGGAGGTTGCGTGATAGCCGAGTATTTCTGTCAATGGCTTCTCACCAAGGCACACACGGTTCGAATCTCGGCCATATTTTTGGAGTGGTTTATCTTCGCATGAACTTAGGCAGGATTTTTTCGATAGGATAGAAAAGGCCTAGGACTTGGAACAAACCGGCGTGTTCTTAAATAAGGTACTGCTGGGTGTGAAAATGGGAAATCACGGAAAACCACCGTCAGGACTGCCGATAGTGGGATTCGAACCCACCAACTGCCGAATGTAAGCTGACAGCCATATAGCCCAAACCGCGTAGCCAACTTGCTCAGAGAATCCCAGCCAATGCACGTGGTATTTTTGAGAAGAAATCGCATCCTTGTTGTTGGGATTCCATGTAAAACCAGAGATCCCGCGACTATGATCGCGACTTCAGAAACACAAAAAAATAAATATTTTTTGTCCTTAAAAAGAAACTACTCTTACCATTCTGTTAAGGAAAAAGAAACCTCCAGCTAACTAATATGCCAATTATTTGTTTGCCAGAGAGAACGCCTCTCTACGCTTCGTTTTTCATCTTTGGGTTCTGCTATAAACGTACTGTACAATATTCAATTCGGCACCTGGTGTATACTTCGCTGAGAGACTATACATTTTTATAAGCTTAGATATTGCGCGTGTTCATTACTAAAACAATTGAAATAAAGGGGTATTCCCCTCTCTTGAATGGTTGGCCGAATCCCGTGCAATCTTTAATCTAAACCTTCATTTAGCAATTACCGACAATGCATGCAGCCTGGATCAACTGCTTATTACCGTGATATTACCACACTGCGATATGAAAGGCTCCGTACTCAACGAATATGGTCCATTATAATGAGGAGAGTGGAACATACTGGGTGTGCCTCAAGCACAAAACTTTAAATTAGATTAGACTTGAACGAATTCTCTTTTAATGTTGGTCCCAAGAAAATCTGTTATTGTACTAACTACTAGGAAAGTGATGTGCAGATCTCAGATTTTGGACTAAATATCAAAGTAGAATATGTTTTCGGAAGACTTGCTTATTCAAAGATACAGCAGGCTAGTCTCATACAGGCAATCAGTTGCTCTTACTCTTAATTACACCAGGTGACCCGTAGGGTGACCCTCCCCCCTTCAAAGTACTCATTTTTTGAAAACTTAATTTTCGAAATTTGACCTAATTTTTACATTAAAGTGTGTTTTTATGGTGGGTATGATACATTTGTGAGAATATTCAGCTAATTTTGAATAGAAACTAATATTTTACGCAATTCTTAATAGTACTTTCTGAGAATTACGAATTTTTACAAAATTATGCACACGCAGGTTAAATACGCAATTAACCTCTTCTTTCGCTTCGGTTGCTCTACCAATTGAGCTATGGTGGCCTGCTCTTCTTTACTTCAAACACTTGTCAGTCGATAATCCTATAATGAGTCACCTAATGATAAAACACTGCGTATTTTTATCATCTTTACGCGATTGGAAGTTAATAAACAAACGTATAAACGGGTGAGATAATAAGCAAGTGACACGAAGCGGCAGAGTGCAGGGCTACCACGCGCGAAACTTACAATGCAACGAAAGAAAGTTTAATGAAACTTCACTGATATCGATATCGCATGTTATCGATATTTCCAGAGAGTAAAAACATCTTTCCGGCTGTATTATTTACGGTGCCATCGTGCAACAGGAATTGAAGATACAGGCGAATGAAAAACGTGGCCGACAGATCGGTCCCCGGCATTTTTAGCAACAGCTCGCATGGCCGATAGATCGGCCGGCTGGCACTATAGGTCTTATGGCGACGAGAGAAGAGGAAAGGGCTAGGAGTGGGAAGGAAGCGGCCGTGCCCTTAATTAAGGTACAGTCCTGGCATTTGCCTGGGTGAAAGTGGGAAACCACGGAAAACCATCTTCAGGGCCGTCGACAGTGGGGTTTGAACTCACTATTTCCCGAATGCAAGCTTATAGCTACGTAGTGTTCGTATTATATAATGATTGATACTACTTACACACAGCAGAAACCATAGAGTTTTACTTCACAATCAGTAGCAGTACACCAAACACAGGATTTTGTATGTTATGAACAAAATTTTTACCCTTATCTCGATGAACTGTGTGATGGCCATCCATGCTTTATTCAACGTGTTGACTGTCAACAGTTGCTCTCTCCGATGTGCAGAATTATGCACAGCACGTCCTGTGGTCTCGAAGTGATTTCTGCAGCCAAATAAAAGTTTCGAGGTCGATGTGCATAATTATGTACGGTGGCTGTGAGGGGGTTAAAGAAATCCAGGAGCACAAAATACCGACACCCTGACGCCTCCTAAAATCTATAACAAATAACATTTAGACCTTTTAACCTCACTTTTATAAAATGCTTACAGAAGTAATTTTGCTGAGGAGGGTATTCACTTTCGCGGCATTGAAATACATTACAGCCTAATAGCTGTTTTAACTTTTCTCAGTTTTAAACCGTAAGATCTAATTAGTATTGTTTCTCCTTTCAGACATATCGTTATCCTGTGGACCAACCTGCTGATCGGTGAGTAGTATTGAGTTTCATGAATGTACTCTACTGTACTGTGTATACTAAGTGGTTAAATGTAAGATAGGGTCATGAGCTCTAACTTCGCTATATTATAAACAATGTTACGAATAAAACGTTCACTGTTTTGATATAATTTAATCTGGGATGATCCATTCAGCACACACACACAGTTATACTTGACAAATAATGAAAATAAAAAACTTCACTTAGCGCTCTTTACAAAAGTATGTTTTCCTCAGAGCGGGTCCCCTGCTGGCAGACACCTGAAACGGGCGATCCTTTCTTAATCTTATTTCACACGTTCCACTTTTCACTTGGCCTCGCATGCACCAGTGTCTTCACTCAGCAGTTCCAGGCAGACAAGTCCGAACACAGGTCTATTGATTACCACAACGCACTACTACTGAACACTTGGCTAGTCTTCAGAGAAGACCGCTAATTTGCACAATCAGTTCACGTGACTGCACCATACACTGAACCACATAACACATATCACTCGAAAAGACAATAACATAGCACCAACTCAACTACTATTCAGCACGACAACAGCCCTCAGTGACAACAATAAATTACTCTCAACTCCAACACTAATCGACGAGCCTGTTTTATATACCTGCTGATGAAGATGTTTTTTGCAATTTGCTTTACGTCGCACCGACACAGATAGGTCTGATGGCGATGATGGGATAGGAAAGGCCTAGAAATGCGAAGGAAGCGGTCGTGGCCTTCACTAAGGTACAGTCCCAGGATTTGCCTGGTGTGAAAATAGGAAACCACGGAAAAC
The DNA here is from genome assembly GCF_040414725.1 of Anabrus simplex. Lineage (NCBI taxonomy): Eukaryota > Metazoa > Arthropoda > Insecta > Orthoptera > Tettigoniidae > Anabrus > Anabrus simplex. The sequence goes on along the minus strand of NC_090267.1, from coordinate 337,140,808 downwards.
CATCTTCAGGGCTGCCGACAGTGGGGTTCGAACCCACTATGTCCCGGATGCAAGCTCACAGCTACCGGGCGAGTTGGCCGTGCGCGTAGAGGCGCGCGGCTGTGAGCTTGCATCCGGGAGATAGTAGGTTCGAATCCCACTATCGGCAGCCCTGAAAATGGTTTTCCGTGGTTTCCCATTTTCACACCAGGCAAATGCTGGGGCTGTACCTTAATTAAGGCCACGGCCGCTTCCTTCCAGCTCCTAGGCCTTTCCTATCCCATCGTCGCCATAAGACCTATCTGTGTCGGTGCGACGTAAAGCCCCTAGCAAAAAAAAAAAAAAAAAAAAAGCTCACAGCTGCGCGCCCCGAACCGCACGGTCAAGTCGCCCGGTGCTGATGAAGTTCTAATATATTCGGAGCGCGTCCGGAATAGGAAATTCTACTTTCGCCTTTCAGAGAATCCACGGAGACACGAAACAAAATGTACAATACAAGCAGAGGCCGTTACGTGCCCTATGGCCGACTAGGAGCTTTCCGGCCTGATTCACTCATCCCTTCCATAAAATGCCGAAGAGGGTTTCCAGAGGGCTGGCAGTCACATGGGCATCTAGTAATAAATAATATATTATCACTACTACTACTACTACTACTACTACTACTACTACTGTCGAGCAAGTTGGCCGTGCGGTTAAAAGCATGCAGCCGTGAGCTTGCGTTCGGGAGTTAGTGGATTCGAACTCCACTGTTGGCAGCTCTAAAGGTGGTTTTCTGTGGTTTCTCATTTTCACACCAGGCAGATGCTGGCGTTGTACCTTATTTTTTAATATTTTTTTTGCTAGTTGTTTTACGTCGCACCGACACAGATAGGTCTTACGGCGACGATGGGACAGGAAAGGGCTAGGAGTGGGAAGGAAGCGGCCGTGGCCTTAATTAAGGTACAGCCCCAGCATTTGCTTGGTGTGAAAATGGGAAACCACGGAAAACCATTTTCAGGGCTGCCGACAGTCGGGTTCGAACCTACTATCTGCCGAATACTGGATACTGGCCGCACTTAAGCGACTGCAGCTATCGAGCTCGGTGTGTACCTTAAGACCACGGCCGCTTCCTTCCCATTCCTAGCACTTCCCTATCCCATCGTCTCCATAAGACCTATCTGTGTCGGTGCGACGTGAAACCATTGTAAAAAAAAGTACTACGTTGGTTTTAACGTCGCACTAAACATCGAAGGCTTTTGTCGACGGCCTAGTGTGAAAGTAGGGAATCAAGCTAAACGGTGGGATTCGAACCCCACCATCTCCCGAATGCAAGCTCATAGGTACGCGACCCTAACCGCACGGCCAACTCACTTGGTCCACGTACTAGATTTTTTAAGGGCGGCCAAAAATTCATCTCACACTCAATGTTGTACGATGTCGGCATGTAAAAGATATCTGGGGACACATTTGGTGTTTACCCGACAAAATGAACTAAAACTCAGCCACAGATATTCCAACCGAGGTCTGGTTTACTCTGCAATCTGGTAGAGTACAACGAAAAGTAGACATCGACAAGCAAAAGGTTATTCCACTGAAGCTCAACTTGTAGGGTTTCAGCACAATATAGCAGATATCTTGGATTCAGGAGGTCAAATGGACTGTATAGCGATTGACCTATGTAAGGCATTTGATAGGTTAGATCATGGGAGACTACTGGCAAAAACGAGTGCAATTGGACTAGACAAAAGAGTGATTGAATGGATAGATATATTTCTAGAAAATAGATCTCAGAGAATTAGAGTAGGAGAAACTTTATCTGACCCTGTAATAATTAAGAGGGGAATTCCTCACGGCGGTATTATTGGGCCTTTATTTTTTCTTATATGTACTGTATACAAATGATATGAGTAAAGAAGTGGAATCAGAGATAAAGCTTTTTGCGGATGTTATTCTGTACAGGGTTATAAATAAGTTACAAGATGTGAGAAACTGCAAAAAGACCACGATAATATTGTGAGATGGACAGTAAGCAATGGTATAATGATAAACGGGGTTTAAAAGTCAGGTTGTGAGTTTCACAAATAGGAAAAGCCCTCTGTTTGAATTACTGTATTGATGGGGGTGAAAGTTTCTTTTACCCCGAGTGTGTGGGGGACGCAGGCGAAGAATACATCCACGGTATCCCCTGCCTGTCGTAAGAGGCGACTAAAAGGGGCGACCAAGGGATGATTGAATTAGAACCATGAAACTACTTGTGATTAGTACCATTACGTGGGGAACATAGTGGGGTCGTCTTAACTTGCGAGTAGTACCACTATGTTAGGTACACAATAGGGTTGTGATTAGTAGCAGCAGAGAGCGGTTCACTGTGGGTTTCCAGTACCTTTGATTAGTACCACCATATGCTGAACACGACGGGCTTACGTTGCCTGTGCTTTGTACCCACTATATGAGGAACTCCAAGGGATAGTAGAGTCCCTGTGATTAGTACACCTATGTGAGGAACACCACGGGTTTGCGTTGCCTACGAATGGCGTCAATATGTGAGAAACACCATACGAGTAAGTCCGCGTTGCCTGTTTGACGTACAATACTTGTGAGTAGTACCATAATGTTTGAAACGCCGTGAGTTTACGCTGCTTTTGATTAGTACCGCAACTTGAGAAATACCATTGTTCTACTTTGCTAGCGATAAGTACCATTATGAGGGGCCGTTGACCTGGATTTTAGACAGCAAGCATCATCAATTCAGGATTGTGTTTTGGAAGCAGGCAGTGATACAGTTTCTGGGAATGTGAGACATTGCGGGTCGGATCCACTGATCGTTTTAAATTCATATTCATCCATTCATTCTTCATAATCACATTTTTAATTCTGGTCAGTGGATGAATTTTGGGCTTTCAAATTGTCATTGCATTTCGTCTCATACCATTAGGGGCCGATGACCTAGATATTAGATCCCTTTAAATAACAAGCATCATCATCATCATCATCATCATCATCATCATCAAAGTTTCCTTTGGAGATCATCGTAAGTACCTAGGTTTTAATATAAGGAAAGATCTTCAGAGGGGTAATCACATAAATGGGATTGTAAATAAAGGGTACAGATCTCTGCACATGGTTGTGAGGGTATTTAGGGGTTGTAGTATTGTCCATGTAGCTATTTGAGAGAGTATTGGAAGGAAGACTGAGGGGGAAGCTAGAGGGAGAAATGGAAGAAGAATAGTATGGTTTTAGGGAATACAGATCAACGTTTAACCTGATCTTTACATTAAGACATATGATGGAGAAAAGATGGTAGTTTGGAAAAGACATAGTGATGATATTTATTGACATTGACGAAGCTTATGACAGTGTGCCCGGACAGTTGGTATGGGATACATTAAGGAAAAAACAAGTTAACAGAGTGGAAGTGCAAATGATAAAAGCTATGTACAAAAATAGTGTTAGTAGTGAGAAGAATAGTATAGGAAAAACAAAATGGTTTAAAGTTGAAACTGGTCACCGACATGGAAGTGTACTACCCCCCCCCCCCTCCCAATACTATTCATCATCGTCATGGATGAAATTCATAAGAACATTAAACAGAGATTGGGAAGACAGGCAACAAAAGCCATGTTGTTTGCAGATGATATAGTGATATGGGGTGAGGATGGAAGGGAAGTGCAAAAACAAGTAGATGTATTGAATCAAGAGATAGAAAAATTTGGGATGGAAGTAAGGACAGAGAAAAGTAAAACAATAGTGATGACAAGGGGAAGGAAGGAAGGAAGAAAGTGGAAAGATAAAACTAAATGGTAAAATTCTGGAAGTGGTTAAAATTTTCAAGTACTTAGGAAGTGTGATCACAGAAGATGGAAAGATAATCGAGGAAATTGGGGAAAGAATACAACAAGCAAACAGCTTATACCAGAGTGTAAGGGGTATTTTGTGAAACCAGATATCCCGAAGAAATGTAAGAAAGTATCATATCCAACCTATTATGAACTCATACTAACCTATGCAGCTGGATCGTGAACTACAAAACGAGAGGAGAGTAGAATACAGGCAGCGGAAATGAAATTCCTACGAGGCATCGAGGGCAAGACCAGAAAGGATAGAATTAGAAATGAAGAGATAAGGAAAAGGACAGGAATCTTGAAACTTAAAGACAGGATGGAAACAATAAAGTTGAAGTGGTGTGGGCATATGATGAGTAGGCCTATGGGAAAAGAGAGAGTGCCAAAAATAAGCCTTTTCAGAGAAATTAACAGGAAAGAGACCACGAGGAAGATCCCGAAAGAGGTAGACGGATTCAGTGTGAGAGTGCATAGAGAAGAGGGGAGGAAAACTAGAAGATGTACTTTAAAAAGGAGAAAAGTGGTAGAGAGACAGTTAGCGATGGAGGTCCTTGATTCACAACCAGACTCGGGAAGTTGGAAACGGGGAAATAAAGATGATGATGATGAGTAAGGATGTCAAGCATAGGGCATGTAAGTCTCTGGTAAGACGCCAAATAGAGTATGGTTCCCGTGTATTGGACCCTCACCAGGATTACTTGATTCAAGAGCTGGAAAAAATCTAAAGAAAAGCAGCTCGATTTGTTCTGGGTGATTTCCGACAAAAGAGTAGCGTTATTAAAATGTTGCAAAGTTCGGGCTGGTAAGACTTGGGAGAAAGGCGACGAGCTGCTCGACTAAGTGGTATGTTCAGAGGTGTCAATAGAGAGATGGCGTGGAATGACATGATTAGACGAATAAGTTGGAGCGGTGTCTTTAAAAGTAGGAAAGATCACAATATGAACATAAAGTTGGAATTCAGGAGTACAGATTGGGGCAAGTATTCGTTTATAGGAAGGGGAGTTGGAATAACTTGCCAAGGGAGATGTTCAATAAATTTCCAATTTTTTTGCAATTATTTAAGAAAAGTCTATGAAAACAACAGATGTCATCTGGGAAACTGCCCTAAATGCAGATCAGTAGTGATTGATTGAGCAGCCTAGATGGCGTGAAATTAAAATATCTATGCACAGTAATTGAGGCCATGCGATTATTATTATTAGGCCTATTATTATTATTGTAAAGGAGAGAAAACATATTGGTTGGCACCCGAGTTTGGGCTCGCAGCCTTCACCTTATTAATCTTGCAAAAATAAATATATAATGTAATAAAAAAGGAAATCGAATATGTTATTAACAAAATCTTGTTAATTTTATTAACACCCTATTAAAATAGTCATCCCATAAATTGCCTGCGGGTATTGGACTGACACTTAGTCATTCTGAGGACTTCATCAGATGTACTGATTCCTAGGGTTTCTTTAACGCTAACAATGCAGTGTTGCCATCCTGTATTCTCCATAATATGATGAAAATGAAAATCCTCAGCGTGTTTCAAGTCATTCGACCGGGTCAGGAATGGAATGAATGAAGCCCCAATCTAGCGGCGAGGATAGGAAATGTGCCGGCTGCCGAAGCCTGTTGCACTTCTCTGGGGCAATGATAAATGACTGACAGATGATGGTTCATATTATGTTGCTGTCTTTGAGTGAAGTTGGTTTTTCTTTGCTATATATTTAGCACTCTCAGATATGTTCTCGGTGACGATGGGATATTTGTAATACGGGGAGGTAACACCCGTGCCCATGATTAAAGTGCAGCCCCGGTTTTCTCCTTGTTTAAAAATGAGAAACCAAGGAAAGCCATCTTCTGAGCTACCGACATTTGGATTCGAAACCACCATAATCTTACTCTTACACAACACATACCGCCTAGCCAACTCACTCGATTCGGTTTCTTTCCAGGGCCGTGTCATAGGGCTTAGTAAGGGGCTTCTATTACTCATAATATGGATAATTATGTTTCCGTCATTGCAAGTGTTCATTATTTTGAAGAATTTTGACGATCTGTAAAATTTATCGTAAAGCCGATTAGCTCCGGTGACTGCACTGCATCCTGAAGGAGTAGCAGGTTACTTTCTCCTATGCACTGTCAGAGCTACGCAGGCCTAATACGCTGTTTAACAGTCTACCATTCGCTTCCCACACTCACATTATGATACGGCAGTTAGACCGAATCCACTTCCTGTATTGCCCATTGAAGGTAATTGTGTCAGCTCCTTAAAACTTCTCATAACTATTAATGTACGACCTGTGATGAGGTAAATGCTGGAAATAATGTCCTGTTATATTATGTGTGCCATTATAACATATATCGATCGACTAAAAGTGGCCTAGTAGTTTTGGTAGTCAAGTTTATCCCTAATTACGGCTTGTCTCTCACTTTGTACATTTTCCCATCCTGCTCACTTCATTATATCCTGCAATCACATGGAGCTCGCCCATGAGTGGATGCCGATGAAGAAATATTTTTGCTCATTACAGAGAATATAACTGAATTTAAAAGAAATATATTGTTGTGATAAAAATCTTAAAAGATCACAACATTTTTAAAGGACATTATTATTGTGATAAATATCGTAAATTTGTTTAAAAATCATCACAAAATGTTATTGAAATATACTCCTGTGATAAAAATCAAATTAAAAAAACAGAATAGAATTTTAAAAATATATTTACATTGCGATCCTCAGGCTGAATGTGATTAGGAATGGAGACACTATGGGCGCACATTCCAGCACCTATTGCTGAAGGCTGCTGCTGTTTGACCAAATCCTGGCACATTCATAATCTCGTTGTTTTACACTTGAAAATAATTACAACCATCACAGCCTGCCAGTTTGCTCTAGAATAACTTACGTACTACTGGATTGAATGTTAAACAGAAAGTATTGATTTCTGTGGAGGTTGTTGAATGACGAGTGTTAGATGAGGCCCTAGAACAACATGGTTATCTCTCTCATAATTAAATAATAACGATAAATAACATGATAATAATAATAATAATAATAATAATAATAATAATAATAATAATAATAATAATAATAATAATAATAATTCGCTAGGGCCTTCAGTACAACGTTAAGTTTTGTTAAATATGGCAGTGAAGTTTGCTCTCTTCTGAGTCCAGGGTTCCCTCATTTTTTGTGAGTGGGTTTGCTTGCGTTCCTCTCTCCAAAGGACACTGAGTCTTCTTTTTGGTTGTTTGTCTCGGTTTAGCCCGTTCGTCATTATCATTTTTTCAGAAAAGACCTCAGTCAGAGGCGCCTCCCGGTTTGATCTGTAGCACACGAAGGTCTTCTTTGGTGTTTCTAAACCAAGGCATCGTATTTTAGGTTTTCAGTCAAACAAGTGAAAATTCTAGTTGGCCAACCTGTTTCTCTCCATTCGTTTGAAGTGACCGCAAAATCATACCAGTTTTTTGCGGATCGTGTCTGTTTCTCTTTTGTTATAGACTTCCTTGCTGGATCTTTTATGGTCATTGTTGTAGTTGATCCCATGATTCCCCTAATTTATTATTCTGCGCTCCTTTTTATCCAGTTCTTCGAGGAGTCCCTTACTGACATTTAGGGATAGGATTTCGGCTGCATACATAACTAGGGTACTGGCTTCAGGACAATTTCGTAGTGGCGTATCTTAGTGTTTGATTATTATTATTATTATTATTATTATTATTATTATTATTATTATTATTATTATTATTATTATTATTATTATTATTTTAGAGACGTCTCGACTTGTCAGCACTTGCCTGTCCGGCTCCATGGCTAAATAGTTAGCGTGCTGGCCTTTGGTCACAGGGGTTCCGGGTTCGATTCCCGGCAGGGTCAGGAATTTTAACCATCATTGGTTACTTTCTCTGGCACGGGGGCTGGGTGTATGTGTCGTCTTCATCATTTCATCCTCATCACGACGCGCAGGTCGCCTACGGGAGTCAAATCGAAAGACCTGCACCTGGCGAGCCGAACATGTCCTCGGACACTCCCGGCACTAAAAGTCATACGGGATTTCGTTTCATTTTTGAGCGCTTGCCTGTTCTCAGAGTCCACTGTTGTGAATCTCCCCTATCTCCTGTAGAGGTAGGCAGTCTTTCCATTACTGTAGCAATGGTACCTCTCAAGGTTGCTGTAGATCTCCGTGACGTAGTGGTCAGTTACCCATTTGCTGTGGCCACTTTTTTCTCTATCCGTCGGGCATATCCATACCACCTTAATGCTCGAGCATCAATATTCCTCACGAGTTCCATCTCTGCTCATACAAACTCGTTTCTGAATCGATCCAGGCGGGTGTTCCTGTAAGCTATTAATTTCTAGTGCCTTAAACTGTACTTCGTATATTATTCAGTGTTCAGTATGCCGATCTGTATATCACTATATTTCCGACGACCATACGATACCGTTTTTGTTCGAGCGCACGCACGTTAATTTCGATTGCGGTGTGTGTTTGTTAAAAGAACATGAAGCAGTCGTTCGTGGTTCAACCAATAGAACATATTAACTTATATTACTTCAACCAATTAAAGAGAGTGTTTTGTTCTTTCTACGCTGGTACAGGAAGCGAACAACACCTCCCCCCCCCCCCCCCCTACTTTTAAAACTGACTTTAAAATGGAGTTATGAAGGTAGTGGAAGTGATTATTGTTGTAAGAGGAAGTACAACTGGGCAACTGTCCTCTCTTAGTAGAGAAACAGAAAGAGGTCCGACACTTCGAAGAATGAAGAAAGAGAACTTGTCAGGAACAGTGTTGTCAACACTCGAAGAGTGAAATCCGCTGACTGCCAATCCGCTACATTCTTGAACACGTATTTTAATGAAATAAATAAATAAATAAATAAATAAATAAATAAATAAATAAATAAATAAATAAATAAATAAATAAATAAATAAATAAATAAATAAATAAATTGTTTAATCTTGCGTATTTATTTCCAGAGTTGGAACGAAGTTTAATAGGGTATGGAATTGGAAATGGTTGCATTAGCACCACTTAGTTGAAAGAGAGTACGATTGATTAACTTTAAGGTAATCTAGTGCTTAACTGCTTACCGCTTACTGACAAGTCCTACCCTCTTAATCAACGCAAAGTAAATGCAGTATTACAATCACCAGACATTAGGATGCTATTGCACCGTAAAATGTACCGCGGAATTTTAAACCTTAAACATCTGTTAATTCGTCAATGATGATACTGTAAGGGCTGTCACCTCTATGCTTTTTCAACTCATTTATTAAATGAGTGCCAAGCGTGTTTTAAATTATTGCAGTACACTTAGTTCTATGCATCTGAAAATCTCTCTAAACATCATCTTGCAAACTTCGGCGAAGTGATCAGTGATTAATAAACTACAGCATTCCGGAATTAATACACTACCGGGCGAGTTGGCCATGCGCGTAGAGGCGCACGGCTGTGAGCTTGCATCCGGGAGATAGTAGGTTCGAATCCCACTATCGGCAGCCCTGAAGATGGTTTTCCGTGATTTCCCATTTTCACACCAGGCAAATGCTGGGGCTGTACCTTAATTAAGGCCACGGCCGCTTCCTTCCAACTCCTAGGCCTTTCCTATCCCATCGTCGCCATAAGACCTATCTGTGTCGTTGCGACGTAAAGCCCCGAGCAAAAAAAAAAAAAAAAAATTAATACACTTGGTATGTAAACATACGCACACAGTAAGTACGATGAATCATTAAGGCAAACGTAACTCAGAGGAAAATTCTCTGACACAAAAATTCCGCCAAACATTGCACTATCCCTTAAATGCATTGGTTTTTTTTTTCCGCTAGAAGGATTTAGAATCCGCCAGATTTACCGGAAAATCCACTAAGTTGGCAACACTGGTCAGGAAGGGCACGAAAATTAAGGACTTCGTAGGCTTCGCAAGCCATATACCGTCGGAGTCGAAAAAGAACAAGAGTTGACCTAGGAAGGTTAGATAGCAAAGGTAGAAGTGAGAAGCCTTGCCCGAATAAGTGGAAGCAATGTCAGACTAGGCTAGGGTCGTCGTAATCGCCAATCCACGCTCCCTGCTTGAGAGCGCCTGGAGTCCTTTTTCAGTCTATTCTTACGACAGAAAAGGGATATCATAGGTGTATTCTACCGCCCTCCAGCCACAGGGGTTGCAAGTCTATTCCCCTTCGACTCTTCATTACTTCAAACCTCCTCTTTACATTGTTAAAAAGACAACGTACACCGCCCCACCTAGAAGACATCGGTTACATTGTCACAAGAGGATATCGAGCGTCAAAGGTCGTCGCTACTTCACTAGTCCATTGATAAGGTAGCCCGTGATACCTAGTTAGTAGGCTACTGTATTATGCTACTTGGGGTGATTACATCCGTCTCCTTGGCTGAACGGTCAGTTCAGAGGGCCCTGGGTTCAATTCCCGGCCGGGTGCGTGGATTTTAACTGTGTTCGGTTAATTCCTCCAGCTCAGATCCTGGGTGTTTGTGTTCATCTTAATATACATCTTCATCTGCATACAACACATCACACTATTAACCACCACGCAATAGTGAATACATCCCTCCACATAGGGTTGGCGTTAGAAAATTCATCACCGGGAGAGTTGGCCCGTGCGGTTTGGAGCGCGCAGCTGTGAGCTCGCATCCGAGAAATAGTGCGTTCGAACCCCACTGTCGGCAGCCCTGAAGATGGTTTTCCGTGGTTTCCTATTTTCACACCAGGCAAATGCTGGGGCTGTACCTTAATTAAGGCCACGGTCGCTTCCTTTCCTGTCACACCGTCGCCATACGACCTATCCGAGTCGGTGCGACGTAAGGCAACTAGCAAAAAGAAAAAAAGGAAAATACATCCGGCCTAATCCACATTAGTGCTAACCTAATGTAGTTGGGAAAAGGCCAAGAAGAAGAAGATGTCCATGACGACTTGATATGTTTATATTTTTCCTCTGTAAAACACGGCTGTTATTCCAGAACCAGTTGCTTGTATTAATGCTGCACTCTCGACATTCACCGGGCGAAATGTCAACTAGTGCGGCCTCCACTTGTCTGCCCTTTCTCCTTCTCTCACTCATGTTGTTGTGTATTTCTCATTTGCGGTAGTCAGAGGTTTCAATTCCTTTAAACTACCAGTAATGAAATAAGGAACATGAGCGTCAAATGTCATCGCTAGTCTACTAGTTCATCGATAGGGTAGCCAATCCTGAAAACTTGTCCAACCCGTGTTACCTACTTAGTATAGGTTAGCTGGCATGTTCCTGCTCTTGTCTGAACGGTCAGTGTACTGGTCTTCGGTTCAGAGAACCACGAAAATTCGATTCCCACCAGGGCCATGGATTTTAACTGTGTTTGGTTAATTCCTGCGTATTTGTGTTCTTCATAATAAGGAAAATATTCTAGTTGGAGTACTAGAGAACGCTACAACACTCAGTAGTACCGAGCTCGATAGCTGCAGTCGCTTAAGTGCGGCCAGTATTCAGTAATCGGGAGATAGTGGGTTCGAACCTCACTGTCGGCAGCCCTGAAGATGGTTTTTCGTGGTTTCCCATTTTCACACCAGGCAAATGCTGGGGCTGTACCTTAAAGCCATTGCCGCTTCCTTTCTATTCCCAGCCTTTCCCATCCCATCGTGTCGGTGCGACGTAAAGCAAATAGCAAACACTCAGTAGTCGCCGAAAACATTGATACCACCAAGTTTGAAGAAAAGTGATTGGTGATATTTTTAAGATAAACACGGTAGCAGTGCCGGTGTGGCACAACGGGATTACATGTTTCTCAATAATATTAATGTTATTGATTATACGTTCCATGGCTTCTGAATTAAGTGTTGAACAGTGTATTTTCGTTTGCTGTAGATTTTTAAATGCAGTTCACATCCAAAAATGTTGAAGATTCATGAGTCTGAATTACATACAGAGAGTGAACCGAAATTGTTTTTCAGTCTGATGATCCATTCATCGTTGGTGGGTTTTCTACGGGTGTACGAAAACGGCATTACGGCGACCGCGATACACGGCATGCAGGAAGGACGGTAACTCTTGCGGGACGCGCTCTGTAGATCCATTAACAATACGGCATACTTCGTGAGTGGTGGCGGTGGTGGTGGTGATTATTGTTTTAAGAGGAAGTACAACTAGGCAACAATCCTCTACATAACACTAATCAGAGGGAAAAATAGAAGGGATCCGACACTTCGAAAAATGAAGATATCGGCCAAAGGAAGACAAGAGCCACGAAGGGCGTGAAAATGAAAGACTCCCTAGCTCTCGCAAACCTAAAAGCGTCGGGGTCGGAAAAGAACAAGAGTTGACCAAGAGAGGTCAGAAAGGATAGATAAAAGCGAGAAGCCTGACACAAGTAAGTGGAAGCAATGTTAGGACTCGGCTAAGAGCCCCGTGGTCGCCAACCCACGCTCCAAAGTTCAGAGCTCCTGGGGCCTCTTTTAGTCGCCTCTTACGACAGGCAGAGGATACCGTGGGTGTTATTCTTCCGCCCCCACCCACAGGGGGAATACTTCGTGAGCAGCACGGGATTACCCTCACTGTTCTTGTCTGCGCGTAAATTTATGAATTTCTAAAAATAAAATTTCACGCGTTACTTTTATCAGTCGAACTCGTTTATAGCGACATCACTTTTAACGACGTATTGATAAGGACCTGCGTTTTTTGTTTTATTTTTTGTGGAAATCGGGGTTATTTTTTAAGAATTTCGCGTTATTTTTAATCATGTTATTATCATATTTTGATATTTTAAAGACATAACACTAACCGTAACAGAACACAGGGAGAAAATAACACTGTTACTGACCAGCTTCTTAAGGGGAATGACGCACGTGCATGAGTCGAGTTGGAGTGAGAGAACAAGTTGACCTTTGCAAGACTATGATGGACACGATGGTCTATTCTGGCGATGGAAAAACCTTTATAAGAAAGCAAACACCGTGAATTCGCATTATTATGCATATAAAATTGATAAAGTTGACATAATCGCGCTATTGTCTCATTTCGTTTCATTTCGCGAAATAAAGCTGTCTAATTTTCGAATTGTTAACAACGTTATGTATAGGTAACTGTTTCCAAAGCATTTTAGGTAATATTTTTAAAAAGTCGGTGTTATCGCAAACACGAAAAACGCAGGTCCCTACGTTTTGGATATGACGGCGAAATCTAACGGCCCCGTCTGAATACTATATGAACGCTATACTTAAATCACTTAGTATGACATATCGTATTAAACGACGTATTTTTTTTCACTTCGAATAAATGTATCGACTATAGCGTCCCATGTTGATTTTTGTATGTTACGCGTTTGGGGATTTCTGACAACAATAGCCTATAACTTAAGCTTATTTTCAAACTCTGGCTTTCGGAAGATTGTAGATTTCAAATCAGTCTTTCTGTTCAGTAATCGATAATAGCTTTGAATATGTCGCGAAACGCAGGGAAGGTGCTTAATACTGAATGAATGAATGAATGAATGAATGAATATTTGAGAAAAGTCACTCACAATATGGAGAAACAAACGCCAGCATCGCGAAGGAATTCGGTGTATCACACTCAACGATTTCTACAACATGGAAGGACAGAGAGAATGTCTCATTTACTAACGAAGACCGCGTGCGACATCATTGATCAATTCATTGTTGCTGCTTCGTTCCTCACTTATTATTTTATATTTTACTAACATACAGTATTATTGCCGTACGTACTGTGTAAACATTATTAAAAAATTTCTCTCACTTCCACTCCACAAATACTATATTTTCATATGTTAGTGTAACGTATTCTGTTAATTAAAACTTACGGATAGAACATTTGTAGCAACAGAAGGAAAAAGACCGGTTTGTGCGACAATCGCCTGTAACGACCGTTAATTGGCGGTCCCTTCACAGTCGTTAAAACCGGTTTCGACTGTAATTATGAAAATTATTGTTATGTTTGACTAACAAACTTTTCCATGCCATATAAAGACCTTAGAATTCACCTGTTCCATTTCTGTCTGTTTGTATAGTTTGTGTGTATTTATGTATATGTGTCCAAGGAGAGGAAATCAAAACCTTGAGATTTGCCGATGATATTGTTATTTTATCTGAGACTGCAGAAGATCTCGAGAAGTTGCTGAATGGTATGGATGAAGTCTTGGGTAAGGAGTACAAGATGAAAATAAATAAGTCCAAAACAAAAGTAATGGAGTGCAGTCGAACGAAGGCAGGTGATGTAGGAAACATTAGGTTAGGAAATGAAGTCTTAAAGGAAGTAGATGAATATTGTTACTCGGGTAGTAAAATAACTAACGATGGCAGAAGTAAGGACGACATAAGATGCAGACTAGCACAAGCAAGGAAGAGCTTTCTTAAGAAATTTGCTCACTTCAAACATTGATATCGGAATTAGAAAGATGTTTTTGAAGACTTTCGTGTGGAGCGTGGCATTGTATGGAAGTGAAACATGGACGATAACTAGCTCAGAAAGAAAGAGAATAGAAGCTTTTGAAATGTGGTGTTACAGAAGAATGTTGAAGGTGAGATGGATAGATCGAATCACGAATGAAGAGATACTGAATCGAATTGGTGAGAGGAGATCGATTTGGCTAAATTTGACGAGAAGAAGATACAGAATGATAGGACACATCTTAAGACACCCAGGACTTGTTCAGTTGGTTTTTGAAGGAAGTGTAGGTGGTAAGAACGGTAGAGGTAGACCAAGGTATAAATATGACAAGCAGATTAGAGCAGATGTAGGATGCAGTAGTTACGTAGAAAGGAAAAGGTTAGCACACGATAGGGTGCCATGGAGAGCTGCATCAAACCAGTCTATGGACTGATGACTCAAACAACAACAACAACATGTTTGTTTAGCTCTTATGAAGATCAGCGTACAGAAGTGTTTTACAAAATTGTTTTACCTTAGATGTTGGGCTGATTGGCATCACTATATTCAGAGATGAAGGGATCTGAGAGGTCTGAAGTGGTTTTCTAACTACTGTTTTGAAAACGGTCAGCTGTATTAGCAATGTTTCAAACGAAATGAACGTTAAAATTGACGAACGTATGAATAAACTAGGAAATTATCTTAAGCTCATAATTTTAAAACCGTTGACTTTATTTAGAATTGTTCCAAACAAAAATCCCTTGAAAGCTGCTTCTTAAATCGTAACATCTGGTAAACTTTTTTGGAAAATTCAACACCTCAAGTATAAAAATAAGGGAGCCAGACACAAGAAAAAGGCAATGTTTTGGCGCGATAGTTTGTGGGCTGCTGTGATATTTGATATTTATCCCGCTTGGTAGCGTTCATATCTCATATCGTGGTTTTATCTGCGAAGAGTGCATAATTACGCTAATACTGTACGTACTAAGAAGCTCCCAGCTATATGTTTCTGTAATAATAATGTTAGTGGCTTCACGTTTACGGTTTTCAGAGAAACCAAGGTGCCTGAATTTAGTCACGCAGGAATTCTTTTACGTGCCAGTAAATCTACCGACATGAGGCTGACGTATTTGAGCACTTTCAAATACCTCCGAACTGAGCCAGAATCGAACTTGCCAAGGTGGGGTCAGAAGGTCAGCGCCTCAACCGTCTGAGCCACTCAACCCGGCTATCTTTTAGATAGAATTGGGGCTATTGACGAGTGTGTTTACGAATAATATTACAAAGACTTAACTTTGCTAGTTAGGGCATGACAAATCCTGGATGCCAGACCACTCTGGCGTTTAAAATTAGTGGGTTACAGCTAATTATAATAAACTTCCGTCAATTTGGCATAAATCAGGCATGTGCAAGACATTCTATTATGACAAAGAAAAATCCATATTTTAATGCACTAGTTTGAAAATCTTTACTTGCTTACACAGAAATCTTCTTCTGGACCTACTTCAAGCAATTTATTAAAAAACAATTCAAGGTGCCTCTTTTGATGTGCGGTCACACCTTTCAGGAGCCTCCGTGGCTCAGGCGGCAGCGCGCCGACCTCTCACAGCTGGGTTCCGTAGTTCAAATCCCGATCACTCCATGTGAGATTTGTGCTGGACAAAGCGGAGGCGTGACAGGTTTTTCTCCGGGTACTCTCGTTTTCCCTATCATTATTCATTCCAGTAACACTCTCCACTATAATTTCATCTATCAGTGATTAATCATTGCCCCAGAGGAGTGCGACAGGCTTCGGCAGCCGGCACAGTTTCTACCTTCGCCCCTTGATGGGGGCTTCATTCATTCCATTCCTGACCTGGTCGAATGACTGGAAACAGGCTGTGGATTTTCATTTTCGTTTTCACACTTTTCAGTGAAACAGTCTTGGCTTGGTGTGTTGGAGTACGGTGATGTTGCAGCTAAATTGGTCAACTGGTGAGGCATTTGAACGTATGAATATACAGTAAGCCTGGAGACGTAAGCAACGAACAGTAATGACTGGTAAAAAGAAAAGAAACCAAAGTAGAAGATATACGCAAGAAACCAGAAGGCATCTTCTAATGAGTGGTTTTAAGCGGAGGGCATGCGGCGTATAGTCACGTGTACCCTCTACTACAGCCCTGCTAGTTGCTCATTGTAAGCACCACTAGTATGGCGGCGATCGACTTCAACTTACAAGGGAATTGTTTGGGTCGGACAAGATTGGTTTGAATGAAACTTGAGGGAATGCTATTGTAAATGTAACGCCAATAATAATTCCATGGTAAAAGCAACAGTATGTATGTTCAGTCTTCTGCCCTAAGGCTGGTTGGATCCTCAACAGCTCTGCCATCAGCTGTCATAGATGGCCTAGGCATCACTGAAGAGGCGTACTAGGGAAATGAGGAGTGAGGTAGTTTCCCGTTGCTTTCCTCACCGAGCCAGAAGTTGCTATTACATATCAGTCTGCCAAGCCCACTGAAATGCATGCACCAACCGACCCTATGAGCAACATTTTCATACCATTCATAGCAGGGACTGGCTGCAGAAGGAATGGCATTACTAGCATCGCTCATACCTCAGTCACTTTCATATTGTCAAAGCCAAGGATAAGGCAGAGACAGATCAATGAAAGTAACAAAATTGCTCTAGCCCATACCAGAAGACATAGTGCACTGTAAACACTACGTCCTGCCAGCAAAGGCATAAAGCAATTGCCGAAAAATAGCTCGGCAGCCTGTCGCTGTTAGCTGATGACATGAATGAAGTCGCATATGCATTGTATAAATATGATTATAGTTCTGTTTTTAGGTTACATTGAAACACTTTATATCGAACGTGTTATTTTGATAATACGAACAAAATTTTCTTGCTTTGCAAACCTGTTTTATTAACGCGCACACTATATGAATAAATTAAAATAATAGGATTTTATACTTCTGTATCGTTTACAATGGAAGCTAAAATAGTATGTAGAATGTAATCTTGGTCTTCAGTGGTCTGTATAATCGTGCATGCCGTTGATAAACAATATTTTATTAGCACAAACGACAAATTTCATTGCATTCCACCGAGCGAATTAGCCGTGCGGTTAGGAGCGCGCAGCTGTAAGCTTGCCCTTGGGAATAGTGGGCTCGAACCCCACTATCGGCAGCCCTGAGGATAGTTTTCCATTGTTTCCCATTTTCACACCCATGCTGGGGCTGTACTTAGTTAAGGCCACGGTCGCTTCCATCCCTCTTCTAGTCCTTTCCGACCCCATCGTCACCATAAGACCTATCTGCCTCGGTGTGACGTAAAGCAAATTGTAAAAAAAAAAAAAAAAAAAAAAAAAAGAATAAGAAAAAGCCCGGCATCCGCCATTACTTGCCTTGCCCTATACAAAAGAAACATGTGTCAGTACTCTCGTGTCCTCTCCCCGAGGTAGTGCAGCTCCTTTCAGGCACACGTCCAGTGGAGGTGAGCTGCATGTACCATCTCTCCTGCCATTCTTACATTTCTGGCCGTACCGGGAATGGAACCCGGGTCCCCGAGGACTCTTACGCTACGGTGGCGAACAGATTAATATTAAAAAGTACAGGTAGAAAGATTATTTACATATCGATATTAGATGGTGCCATATTTAACGGATGCAGCTAGGAGGAAGATAACAACTCATTTGGCTCAGCGCAGCAACCGAGCCCTTGTCGCCGTGTTTAGGAACGTACGCGAACAGCTCACGGGTTCGTGCTCTTCGTTTCTTCGTTGTGTCGCGTACGAACTTCTACCATGCCGTCGCATCGGTGGACCACGACTCGTGCGTTCACTCTCTTGTTCCTTAGCCAACCACACTCGTGAGGTACTTAACATTACAGAACACGTGTTCTGTCGGGTGGACAGTGTTTTCGTAACAATGCATTCTATTTTTGTAGTATACTAAATTTCTCATACCCCTATCGACCCTCGCTTCTGACATATGCATTTCCCATCAAATAAATTTAAAACATTTGACTGAACAAGGTCTTGCGTGGGCGATCTGTTAAAACGAATCCGAACTGTGATTTTCAGTCCCTGGCTATGTATCTCCAACCTCCACCCTGTTTTTTTTGTATCCGTGCTCGTAATCAAGTTAATGTTTTAATTCGTCAAGTGAAAACGTCGCAGATACAGACAGATGTAGCAGTTGATCCTGTTAGTTAGGCTGTGAGCCTCACAACGTGACAAGGCGCGTGTGACGTAATCAACTTAGCGGCTCTACAGTAGATTAGGGGAGAGTGAGAGGAAATTGATAGCTTGGTATCCACTTCCGACAGTCAGTCGTAGAAAACTTTTATCAAACGCCTCCAGTTCACTCACTTCAGTAAATTTGTTCCAGGTTCCTCTCATTGCTCGCTGTGATTCGAATCGCAGCCGATGCATGCCGGATTTTTGAAACGAATAATCAGATCGCTGTCGTTGGAATTCCACGTAAAACTTGCAATCCTGTGGTTATGATCACTGTATCAGCTGTCATGTAAAACTGCAAGCAGAGAGAATCCATTCCCCCCGACAGATGTATGACTTGCATCTGGTAGAAACAATTCCTGCGGGGCAAAATTCCGGCACCTTGTCGTTTCTGAAAACCGTAAAAATAGTTAGTGCGATGTAAAACCAATAACATTACTATTCCGTCTAAACGGTATGTTCTGATCTGTCAGTAATGAAATGAAATGAAATGCGTATGGCTTTTAGTGCCGGGAGTGTCGAGGACAAGTTTGGCTCGCCAGATGCAGGTCTTTTCATTTGACACCCGTAGGCGACCTGCACGTAGTGATGAGGATGAAATGGTGATGGAGACGTGTCAACGAAATTAACCAGTTATGGTTAAAATTCCCGACCTCGCCGGGAATCGAACCCAGGACTCCTGTGACCAAAGGCCAACACGCCAACCATTTAGCCATGGAGCCGGACTGAGCTGTCAGTGAAGAAATGCATGGAAATACAGTACGTTATTAGACGAATAAGCTTAAAGTAGGAAAGATCATAATGTGACGATAAAGATGGCATTCAAGAGGACTAATTGGGGCAAATATCCGCTTGTAGGAAGAGGAATTAGAGATTGGAATAATCCCGATATATTTCCAACTTCTCTACAATCATTAAAGAAAAGTAAACAATTGATAAGTCCGCCTCCGTGGTGTAGTGGTTAGTTTGATTAGCTGCCACCCCGGACGCCCAGGTTCGATTCCCGGCTCTGACACGAAATTTGAAAAGTGGTACGAGGGCTGGAACGGGGTCCACTCAGCCTCGGGAGGTCAACTGAGTAGAGGTGGGTTCGATTCCCACCTCAGCCATCCTGGAAGTGGTTTTCCGTGGTTTCCCACTTCTCCTCCAGACAAATGCCGAGATGGTACCTAACATAAGGCCACGGCCGCTTCCTTCCCTCTTCCTTGCCTGTCCCTTCCAATCTTCCCATCTCCACCAAGGCCCCTGTTCAGCATAGCAGGTGAGGCCTGGGCGAGGTACTGGCCATCCTCCCCAGTTGTATCCCCAAAACAAAGTCTCACGCTCCAGGACACTGCCCTTGAGGCGGTAGAGGTGGGATCCCTCGCGGAGTCCGAGGGAAAAACCAACCCTGGAGGGTAAACAGATTAAGAAAGAAAAGAAAGAAACAATTGATAGGGAATCTGCCGCTTGGGAGACAGTCCTCTACGGCAGGTTCGATCCTGGCTCTGTCCGGTGGTATTTGGAGGTGTCCATATAAGTCAGCCTCGTTGTCGGTAGATTTACTGGCACGTAGAAAAACTCCTGCGGGAAGAATTTCTGGCACCCCGGCTTCTCCGAAAACCATGAAAATGTAGTTAGTAGGATGTAAAACAAATTATATTAATTAATTAGAAGATCTATATTGCCGTTCTGAGCAAGAAGGGTATATCTCAAGAACGTGAAATGTTTGGCAAGTGATTGATGTTGTAAATTATTAATCGCACGTTCTTAACTAATTCTCATAGTTAAGACTACATTGTTAAGGAAAACGTAAGACTGCTAATTCACCTAGAATTTCAATTAAAGTTTGAGATATGGTATAGCCTAATGTATTAGTGTTTTTCATCACTTGCTAAATGAGATACGGCTACTTTGCTGCGGAAATAGGTAGAGTCTATAAACATTAGTATGGTGAAAAGAAATAGAAAATGTAAATCAAGTGAGATATGCCCTTTAGGCTTAGGACGGCAGTATGCTGATAGAGGAAAAGCGTGGCCATATCTGGGAAGGTATAGAGGAAGAGAAGAAATACCAAGAACACAAATTTGATAATCCGCCGACCTGGATTACAAGTTGCTTTACGTCGCACTGACACAGATATACAAAGATAGGTTTTACGGCGACGATGGAAAAAGAAAGGGCAAGGAGGGGGAAGGAAGCGGCCGTGGCCTTAATTAAGGTACAGCTCCAGTATTTGTCTGGTGTGAAAATAGGAAACCACTGAAAACCAACTTCAGGACTGCCGACAATGGGGGTTCGAACCCACTATCTCCCGAATGCAATCTCATCTAAATTTTACAGGCACGAGGTAATAATAATAATAATAATAATAATAATAATAATAATAATAATAGTAATAATAATAATAATAATAATAATTCTACCGTTTAATTTCCAGTCGTTTTTCAGGAGATTGCGAATTATCGAGATACTGCGTGAAAGTGAGTTCTTTATCCTGCTTTACGTTTGGAGCAGGAAACTAGCGGCTGTGGTGCGATGTGTCATGGGTGTGTTCTGTACGCGAACAGAACTTCGGTTCCGTGACACATCTCAAATAGTGACTCAGCAGCGACACGTCTTAGATCGGACCGCCCCAACTTGAAATGAGTCCGCGCGATAGATAATTCTTTTGTTAGAACAAACACTAATATGATGTGCGAATCTCAGCTAATGCACGTGGGAATTCACGCCCTGCGCAAGCCCCGGGACTTTTAATCTGTAGATTGACGGTTGTGTGTTATTATTATTATTATTATTATTATTATTATTATTATTATTATTATTATTATTATTATTATTATTATTGTTATTATTATTATTATGGGAAGTAGGCCTACTGAATTCAATGTAAAGATTGATTTAATTGCTTAGTAGGTCTAATATGCAACATTTGTCAGTCGGTAATGCAAATTCAGATTTGTTATCCGAATACGTACATTGAAGATGTCATCAGTTGATTCCTTCGTTTTTCATACCATAAAGGGAACCTTTTGAGTTACATCAGTTTCATAAGAGAAAAGTGAAGTTCTAAATCGTCAAAAATATTGGGATGCGATGGCTCCACATCCTACTTCGAAAGTTCTAGCATCATGGTTGTTTGGAAAAGGAAATCGATAGAAACCTTTGGGAGAATCAAATGATCATAAATATGTATTTCAGTAAAATGTGTAACGCGATGTTACCTAGCAACCGTCCAGGCTGTGATGTGAAGTATTGATGGATGGCCATAACATACACATGCACGGTCTGTGCAGATCTGAAGGCACTGTTGCTAGGTAACATTTCGTTCGAGAAATGTTCGGATGACTCCCACCTCTAAGACATATTCATGTCAAAAAGAAAACACGGAAACTGGCAGGAAGGTGTGAATGTTCAGCTAAGCAGGGGTGGTAGAATACACCTACGGTATCCCTTACCTATCGTAAGAAGTGACAAAGGGGCAGCCTCCAGGGGATCTTAACTTGGGGGAGTGGGTCGGTTATCACAGGCCCCCTCTCATAGTCTTGTATTTCTTCCACTTACTAGGGCTGGCTCTTTATTTTCATCTGTCCTGTCCGACTTCCCGTTGTCAACCCTTGTTCTCTTCCGCTATTAGATTCGCGAGGCTAGATTGTCTCTAACCTTCTTGGCCCTTCCCTCATTTTGTCGACATCCCACTCTTGGACTTTTCCATTTTTCCCTAGTATTAATAAAGATAGTTGCCTATTAATAATAATAATAATAATAATAATAATAATAATAATAATAATAATAATAATAATAATCGCATGACCTCAGCTGTCGTTTGCGGGCATTTTAATCTGACGCTATTTTGGCTGCCAACGTGTCAATTTCTACGTTCTATTTTGTTCTTACCAGATACCAGGGTAAACCGGATCTCTATTAGGTGACCTATGACCGATTTGTCATCAAGTTTGTCTGATAAACCCCAAATGTGTCACTAGCGATCTTGCACATGCCGACATCATAAGACATGGAGTGCTGAAGGGAGTTGTTTCTGTCCTTCAGAGATCAGACTACTTCTGCCGAGTTTGTACGTGCGATCTTGGGACCCGGAGGTCGACAATTTAACTATGATCCACAGATGGAACTATTGTCCAGCTGTAGTTCCTCTTAAAACAATAATTACTATAATCACGAATTAAATACAGGGGAAAAGATGCAGGATACCCATAACACAAGGCTTGTTACGCTTTCCCATATTTTTCTTAGAGTGATAAAAGTGAAAAATGAACAACAATTTTGTTTTAGGTCACACCGACACAAATAACTGTGATTAGCTGCCACCCCCGGAGGCCCAGGTTCGATTCCCGGCTCTGCCACGAAATTTGAAAGGTTGTACGAGGACTGGAACGGGGTCCATTTAGTCTCGGGGGGTCATCTGAGTAGAGGGGGTTTGATTCCCGCCTCAGCCATCCTCGAAGTGGTTTTCCCTGGTTTCCCATTTGTTCTCCAGGCAAATACCGGGATGGTACCTAACTTACGGCCACGGCTGCTGCCTTCCCTCTTCCTTGCCTATCCCTTCCAGTCTTCCCCCCCCCCCCCACATAAGGCCCCTGTTCAGCATAGCAGGTGAGGCCGCCTGGGAGAGGTACTGGTTCTCCTTCCCAGTTTTATGTCGGACCCAAAGTGTCACCATCCAGAACACTGGCCTTGAGGCGGTAGAGGTGGAATCCCTCGCTGAGTCCGAGGTAAAACCAACCCTGGATGGTGAACTGGTTAAATAATAATAATAATAATAATAATAATAATAATAATAATAATAATAATAATAATAATAATAATAATAATATACCGTGATGCAAACATGTCATAGACATTGGTAACTATTAGGTAAGGACTGATCGGTCAAATTGAATCTTACTTGACCCAAAATTTAAGCCAATTCTGGGTGGAGATTATCAGCACACGTTATGCATGGTGACATGCAATTACAGCTATATCCAGTTAGGATCAACCTTCAGCCAGATCAATCAATTTAACATTGGGCTTAGTTCACATCCCTCGTAGCGCCTCATCTGCCATAGTTTGGTTCGCCTAACTGTTTTCATATCAACAGCAGTGGGAGAATGGCAGTTACAGTTCTAGAAAGAGAGATCTTAAGGTCTTCAAGTTCCCACATTCTACAACTTGACCGTCAGAGCGTACCAGATAGTCTCGCAGTGCTAATATAAGAAATTATAGTTACATACATACATACATACATACATACATACATACATACATACATACATACATACATACAAAATGTTCATCATAGGGCATGCATGGCTGAGTATGAAGACAACGGATTTAATAATTAATAGTGCAATATTATGACGCCCGGCTATATTGGCAAACCGCCAAACGTTTCTGCGAAGCGGTATTGTATACTATAACAGAGCTTTAAATATCCGGCCGTGTCTCTCGTGTTCGGTCCTTTCTGTCTACGTGAAATGTGTCCCTTCTGGTTTTCCGTGTTGGCCGTAAAATCGTATCACCACGCATGGCGGTTTTTTTTCTTTCTTAATCCGTTTTACCCTCCAGGGTTGGATTTTCCCTCGGACTCCGCGAGGGATCCCACCTGTACCGCCTTAAGGGCAGTGTCCTGAACCGTGAGACTTTGGATCGTGCGGATACAACTAGGGAAGAGGACCAGTACCTCGCCCAGGCGGCCTCACCTGCTATGCTGAACAGGAGAAGATCGGAAAGGATAGACAAGGACGAGGGAAGGAAGCGACCGTGGCCTTAAGCTAGGTAATATCGTGGCATTTTCTGGAGGAGAAGTGGGAAACCGTGGAAAACCACTTCGAGGATGGCTGAGGTGGGAATCGAACTGCCCCCTCCTCCCTACTCAGTTGACCTCCCGAGGTTGAGTGGACCCCGTTCCAGACCTCGTACCACTTTTCAAATTTCGTGGCAGAGCCGGAAATCGAATCCGGGCCTCCGGGGGTGGCAGCTAATAGCACTAACCACTACACCACAGAGGCGGACACAGTTATGAATCGCAAATGCTTATGGACATAATCTATATCGCCTCTTAACAACCAGTACCACTCAAAAAATGACTACAACTGTAAAAGTAGTCCAGAAATATTAGGAATAATTGGTCTCTTATAATGAAATAGCTCAGCTAATGTTTAAGTACTAGAGAGAAACACACCATTTCTGTACGTGTTTATCAAGGTTACTTACGCGATGTGGAATCGCTGCGTTTAGCTGTGCGGTGTTCTTTCTAAAGCTGCGGTTTTCGATGAGCCAAGATCGGTTGGCTATGAAATGGTAACTGACGGTAAAAGTTTGGCTCACGTGAACCACAATACAGAAAAATATATAGTCTTAGTAGACTTATATATTCCATACAATTAATCCATTTCGTCATACAATACTATTGTTTCTCTCTTGATGAATATCAATATAATAGCATAATATTGTTTTAATATTGATTTGAGCTGGGTAGCTCAGTGGATGAAGAGCTGGCCTTCTGAACTTAAATACTGTAGGTGCGTTCGATCACGGATCAGCGCGGTGGTATTTGAAGGTGCTCAATTACGTCAGGTTCGTGTCGGTAGATTTACCGCCACATTAAAGAACTCCTGCAGGACAACATTCCGGCACTTCAGCATTTACGTAAACAGTAAAATTAGTTAGTGGGACGTAAAACCAGTAACATTATCATTTATTTTATTGCTTTGAGGGTAGAAATCGACCTCAATAGGCAAAATCAGCATTGCAGTATTAACTTTCTTTATTCATTCACAAAATATCGAACGAGTTAACTACGTTGTGCAGGCCGTATAACTGTGAGCTTGCATTCGGGAGATGGTGGGTCAGAACTCTCACTGTCAGCAACTCTGAAGATGTTTTCCGTAGTTTCCCATTCTCACATCAGGGATTATATCTTAATTAAGGCCATGAATGCTTCCTCCCCAGTCCTATCTCCTTCCTGTCTCAACATCGCCGAAAACCTGAATTGTTAATTCTACGTTAAATCCCTAACAACAATCTTCATAAAATATATTTGACTAATCATGGTTTTGTGAAAAATCACCAAGAAACCTGATAATTGAACATTTTGTGCAACGTTTTGAATTGTTTGCCTAAAATAAGTTTTTCTTATTTCAACTGAACACTAATGTATAGGGACGTACCCTATGTGATGATGGTGGTATTTATTGTTTTAAGGGGAAGTGAAACTAAACAACCATCCTGAAAACAATGCGATCTCAGTTGTCAATTTAAATATTACTAAAATTGTTACTTCCGAAGGAAATTAGGCGAAACCCATGGCACGGATCACGATATCAACAGTCATATATAAGCTTGTATGGTTTCTTTTGAAATCAGGCGGATCTGAACTTTTTTTTCTAATGTCTGCCATGATTGCTTTTCTAGATCTTTATGACCTACATAAGTTCCTTTCTCCTTACTTACGCCCATGCCGTTTAATTGAGAAATGAACATTTGGGAGGAAAAAATCTTCATGAACTAAAAGGTGTTATTACAGACGATGTACAGTATCGTGTAGCAATTCTGATGTTGTCTAGTAATTTACAACACAATCTATATGCGATGTGTTATAGTCTATATCGTGGTGGTTCTGTAAAGAAGCCCACATCATTAGTGATAAATGGCTGTTGTCCCGCAGTCGTGACTTCCTGTTGCCGTGGATACAATGTTAGCTTTCCAAAGATTCGTATGCGCTGTAATAATAATAATAATAATAATAATAATAATAATAATAATAATAATAATAATAATAATAATAATAATGCCGGGCGAATTGGCCGTGCGTGTAGAGGCGCGTGGCTGTGAGCTTGCATCCGGGAGATAGTAGATTCGAATCCCACTATCGGCAGCCCTGAAAATGGTTTTCCGTGGTTTCCCATTTTCACACCAGGCAAATGCTGGGGCTGTACCTTAATTAAGGCCACGGCCGCTTCCTTCCAACTCCTAGGCCTTCCCTATCCCATCGTCGCCATAAGACCTATCTGTGTCGGTGCGACGTAAAAGCCCCTAGCAAATAATAATAATAATAATAATAATAATAATAATACTCGTGTTATTGCTTTCCGCACACCCTGGCATGGTCACGGGTGCGAACTGTGTCGAGCAAAAGAAATTGGGTCTGTTTTATGGCTGAATGCCCTTCCCGACGCAACCCTACGTGGAAAAGATCTATTCACCATTACGTGTTTCTGTAGTGGTTGGTAATGTAGTGTGTTGTGTGAATATGGGGAGGAGTGTGTTGGGAAAAGCACAAACATCCAGTTGAGGGATCATTAAAGACATTGTATTATTATTATTAAATGCTTGAGAGAAATACTATTTATCTTTGCGAAGAAAAGGAAATAATATCCAATCGTGGTTATTCTATTTATAAGATTTTTTTCTTTATTTTACAATTGTCTTTACGTCGCACCGACGCAGACAGGTCTTATGGCGACGATGGGATGGCAAAGAGCTAGGAGTGGGAAGGAAACGGGAAGGAAGTAGCCGTGGCCTTAATTAAGGTAGAGCCCCAGGATTTGCCTGGTGTGAAAGTGGGGAAACCACGGAAAACGTATCTTCAGGCCTGGCGAAAGCGGACTTCGAACCCACTATCTCCCGAATGCAAGCTCATAGCTGTGCTACCCTAAACGCACGGCCAACTCGCTCGGTGTGCTTATGAGAATAGGGGGTGTTAAAAGCCAGGCCATTCTCGGGATTCGAATACAAATTCTCCTCCCTCAGTATCGTCAAAGTACAGAAGTGTATCGTAACATAAGACTGCAGTTTCTGGAAGGAATCTATAAGAAAAATAAGATCTAAAATTCAACGGTGTTTTTTCCAACCGCATTAATCCTGTGTCAGAGGCATAAATAAATAGCCTGTGTATCTACTGTACAATGTCCTTGTTAAACCTATATCTTCATATAGTGATCAAGCACCTTCATAAACCTTCTTGTGGTTGGAGGCATAGGATTCATTCACGGTATCCCCTACGTGTCCTAAGTGGCAACTAAAATGACTCTTTCTCCACGGACTCTCAAACTAGAGATTATAGGTTGATGTCCCGCGGGACCCATTACTGAATCGGCATTGCTTCCGCTTTCCAACGCCAGACTTCTGACCTCCCGTGGCCAGCTCTCGTTATCGTCCGAGCCTGATGGTATTAGTTGTGCAAGGCCGGTCATGCTCTTCGAGGTCTTCCGATACCTTCATTTTCGATGGATCCTACCTCTTCCTCTTTTTCTTCTGTTAGTGTGAAGAAGAGATGATTGCCCAGTTGTACTTCCCCTTAAAACATTCACCGCCGGCCTGAATGGCTCAGACGGTTGATGCGCTGGCCTTCTGACCCCAACTTGTCAGGTTCGATCCCGGCTCAGTCGGGTGGTATTTGAAGATGCTCAAATACGTCAGCCTCGTGTTGGTAGATTTACTGGCACATAAAAGAACTGCTGCGGGACAAAATTCCGGCACCTCAGCGTCTTAGAAAATCGTAAAAAGTTGTGATGGGACGTAAAGCCAATACCGTTATTATTAAAACATTCACCTTGATGTTAATTCTCCTTTTATTAAGTCAGTAGGCCTATTTAGCGATTTCAGAACCCAGTTACCACTGATCCGCATTTAGGGCAGTCGCCCAGGTGGCAGATTCCCTATCAGTTGTTTACCTAATCTTTTCCTAAATAATTTCAAAGAGGTTCGAAATTTATCGAACATCTCGGTTGGTAAATTATTCCAATCCTAAATGCATCCTGTAGACGAATATTTGCCCCAATTTGTCATCTTGAATTCCAACTTTATCTTCATATTATGATCTTTCCTACTTTTAAGAACACCACTCAACCTTCTT
This sequence comes from Anabrus simplex, assembly GCF_040414725.1. Taxonomy (NCBI): domain Eukaryota; kingdom Metazoa; phylum Arthropoda; class Insecta; order Orthoptera; family Tettigoniidae; genus Anabrus; species Anabrus simplex. The sequence goes on along the minus strand of NC_090267.1, from coordinate 337,112,585 downwards.
AGTGTACAGTCATTCCACTCCATCTCTCCACTGACAGCGCGGAACATACTATTTATACTGCTAATAATAAGAGTTGGCGTCTGACATTTCTTAGAGGGAGGTCCGTTTACTGCCTGCCGAGGCGGGATAAAGGGAGTGGCTGTGTGGTTGCCATGGAAACGAGGGTGGGGCGACTGGGGTTGCCATGGAGATAACACTTCAGGGCAGCTCGTCTTGCTGGGAGTTGCCAAACCTGTCACTGTCACTGATAAGAACCTGATTGTTTGTATAAGAGTGATCGCAAATGGGACGACACCGCCTTGCCAGGCAGTCTACAACAGATCACAGCGGCCAGAATGAAGGAGTGAAGAAGTGAGCCGGAAGCGAGGGGTAAGAGCATGTAGAAAGGAATGCTGGAATGTGGCAACATCGTGAAATGGCACGTGCAGTGCTCCTCCCTCCAACCTTATCTGTCAGACGCCAACTCTTATTATTAGCAGTATAGTCGAGCATTTCGTCATCTTACTCCCAAGTCTTCCCAGCCCAAACTCTGCAACATTCTCGTAACACTGTCGGAAATCAGCCAGAACAAATCGGGCTGCTTTCCTTTCATTTTTTCCAATTTTCTTATCAAGTAGTCCTGGTGAGGGGCCCCATACACTGGAGCCATACTCTAACTGCTGTCTACGAGAGAAACGCCCTCTCCTGTACATCCTTACTACAACCCCTAAATACTTTCCAATCATCTGATCATCATCATCTGCTCTAATTCTCTGAATTCTATTTTGTAGAAGTGTAGCTAACAAAGTTAGCCTATAAGTTTTAGCCATAACGTTCTGTTCACCATGCAACATACATGGTAGATCTGTTACAAATACCACTGTTGTAAATTGAGCTGTTATTGTTGGGTGGTGATTTTTAACGGGCATTTTCTCCTCCGTGACGACTCAATAGAATGTGGGGGAGCTGATGACGGGCGTTCACCTCCTGTCCCTGTGTTTAGCAGAGTTTCCTGCAGTCACAATGCTAGCGGGAAATTCGCTCACTTTGTCAGTCAGGATGTCTCGCCTCATATTGTCCTGCCATCATTAGAGACCATTCGATTTACACTCTTGTGAACATGAAACAGTTAGGACTGAATTATGTTTGGTCTAAAAAACGCTGTGAATTCCCGAACTGATGATCCAAACCACACATTGGTTTCTAAATTCTTCTGCTTGGCGGAATCTCTTGTAGATAGAACTTTGTGACCTACAGTAGTTTGAATTCGGACCTTAGGTGGGTTAGGGGTGTGAATGTTTTATATTAACAGTGTACGTGAAATTTTCTTAAACTTCATGTTATTCTCAAAAGAAAAACAAGAATCTCGGAAGAACTGCTATAAAGTCAATGATCTTTGTTACCATTGATGCTTTCACGGCTCGTAAGTTTTGGGAATATGCCGTCTCAAGAAAATAAGGTGAAATTATTTACGTTTCGTAGAGAAGTCTTGCTCGTGAACACTCGAGATTTTCTTCTGAAGACGCGGAGCAAATTTCGCTGCGAAACGTAAAGAATTTCACCTTATATTCTTGACCCGGCATAAGCCCATAAAGCCTATATCATATCAATGATATTTATTCGCGCGATTTCGCGAAGTGTAATTTCAAGCGTCTCACTCCTCACCATGCCTTGTACGCCTCATTAGAGCGTTGCCGTTGAATGTTGCGGTTTCCGTACAATCACATAACGCTTGGTGGTGCTATTTGAAAATCCAGCTAGTCTCTGCGCTTCGCGAAATCCTCAAAACATAATCTCATAATGAGGAGTGATGTAATTTGCCATTGCTTTCCTCACAATATAATCCCGTAGTCAAGAAATAAACACTTGAATGAACCTCCTGTGTTTGGGGGACGCAGATAAAGAATACACCCGCGGTATCCCCTGCTGTCGTAAGAGGCACTAAAATGGGTGACTAAGCGATGATAGTATTAGAACCATGAAACTACTTGTGATTAGTACCATCACGCGGGGAACACTATGGGTCGTCATTACTTGCGATTAGTACCACTATGTTAGGTACACAATAGGTTTGTGATTAGTAGCAGCAGAGAGTGCTTCACTGTGGCTTTCCAGTACCCGTGATTAGTACCATTGTGAGAAACACCACGGGCTGGGGGTTGCTTGTGATTAGTACCGCTATATGAGCGACACCGTGGGTCTGCGCTGCCTGTGATTAGTACCTACTATATGAGAGGAACATCACGGGGATACCGGCGCCCATGATTAGGTGAGAAACACCATGGGTTGCGTTGCGTATGAGTGGCGCCATTATGTGAGAAGCACCATAGGTCTGAGTTACCTGTGCGACGTACAATACTTGTGAGTAGTACCAGAAAGTGTGGAACATCGTGAGTCTACGCTACTTTTGATCAGTACCGCAACATGACAAATACCATGGTTCTACTTTACTAGCGATTAGCACCATTATGAGGGGCCGTTGACCTGGATTTTGGATCCCTTTAGACAACAAGCATCCTCGATTCAGGATTGTGCTTTAGAAGCAGTCCCTTGGTCAGTTTATGATAGTTTCTGGATCAATCTACTGATTGTTTTAAATTCATATCCATCCGTTCATTCTTCATCAATTTTTTTTATTCTGGCCAGTGAATGATTTTGAAATTTCAAATTGTCGTTACATTTCGTACCATTAGGGGCCGATGACCTAGATGTTAGGCCCCTTTAAACAAGCATCATCAACATCATCAAACACTTGAATGCACAATTTCTTTCGAATAAATTGCGAAAATCACTAGCAGTCTTTTGCAATAAAATTATCATGATGATGATGATGATGATGTAGATTCGTTGGTGTGTTGACTCGTTAATGTGAGGCCTGCCATCAGAGGTGTCCCATCTCGACGGAAGGAATCTAACTAGAACGACAAAGATAGCGGATGAACAATATTATATAGATGCCGACCAGAAATTAGAGACTTTAAAGGAGTTAGCTATTGCCTTCATGCATGTTGTTGGACACAGTTTGCATTGAAGAAGATGAGGTCTTGTCTATGGTAACGCGCATTCACTTATCGTTGAGTTTACTTGAAAACCACACTTGACGAGGTTAGAGTTGCATCTCCCAATACCTGAGCACGGTCTGTTGAGCCCATTCCTTGTGATCCGTCCTTCTGTATGACCAGGAGGAAGTTCCTCACGTGGTGTCACATATTTTCCAGACGCGTTGTCTTCCTCGCCATTTACAAAGTCGGGGTTGGTGTGCTGTCCCTCCAAGAACCTCTCTTGTTTTGTTACTGCAATTTATAGGTACAAGTGACATCTCTATTGTGATTCCGACTTCAAAGATTAATAGCGCATCCATCCTCTAAAGGCGAACAATTTGCGAAGGTGATTAAAAATAAATCCATAAATCCAATTGACATATAAATCATACTCGTCGATTTTGTTCGAAAATTTTCTGATTCTAACCTAATATACCAGAAACTGGCAAGAAAACCAAAGAACGACATCCAGAAGAAAATTGTGCAACGGACAAATGGTGAAATAGATAGATTGAACGTTTTTTTAAAAAAATATTTCATATAAAGTTTAAATGTTATCGCTAGCTTAAAAATATAATCTGAATGAAAGCAAATACAGTAGAGACAATACGCAACACTCAGCGAGATATCGAGGGACAGCTATTAGAGCTCTCTAGCGGATTGACCTGAGAACTACTGATTCTGGTATTATGAGGACGTGTATTTGTGTGTGAAGTTTTTGGTGTTATTTATGCATTTTCAATGAGTTGACATAATTAAATAGTAGCGTGTGTCATTCCTTGATATCTACTCTCAGCATGAGGGGAAAGGTATGTGCTGTGTTTGGCTGCAGTAACTATGAAGTAGAGAAGGATGCGCGGTCTTTCTTCAGTTTCCCTCGTGACAAGAAAATTGAAGTAATATTGTGTTTGCATATATATTCTTCTAGTGACAGAGAGATTTTTATAGTACTTCATAATCTTCTGACCTGCTCGACCCATGTTTTAACTGGCTCAAAATACACTGACTGACAGAGCAAATGCAACACCAAGAAGGAGTGGTTCGAAAGGGATGAAAGTTGGGGAAAAAACAGAGACGGCACGGACGAATAATTGATGTTTATTTCAAACCGATATGCAGGTTACACAATGCGCACGGCATCGACTCAGTAGGATGTAGGACCACCGCGAGCGGCGATGCACGCAGAAACACGTCGAGGTACAGAGTCAATAAGAGTGCGGATGGTGTCCTGAGGGATGGTTCTCCATTCTCTGTCAACCATTTGCCACAGTTGGTCGTCCGTACGAGGCTGGGGCAGAGTTTGCAAACGGCGTCCAATGAGATCCCACACGTGTTCGATTGGTGAGAGATCCGGAGAGTACGCTGGCCACGGAAGCATCTGTACACCTCGTAGAGCCTGTTGGGAGATGCGAGCAGTGTGTGGGCGGGCATTATCCTGCTGAAACAGAGCATTGGGCAGCCCCTGAAGGTACGGGAGTGCCACCGGCCGCAGCACATGCTGCACGTAGCGGGGGGCATTTAACGTGCCTTGAATACGCACTAGAGGTGACGTGGAATCATACGCAATAGCGCCCCAAACCATGATGCCGCGTTGTCTAGCGGTAGGGCGCTCCACAGTTACTGCCGGATTTGACCTTTCTCCACGCCGACGCCACACTCGTCTGCGGTGACTATCACTGACAGAACAGAAGCGTGACTCATCGGAGAACACGACGTTCCGCCATTCCCTCATCCAAGTCGCTCTAGCCCGGCACCATGCCAGGCGTGCACGTCTATGCTGTGGAGTCAATGGTAGTCTTCTGAGAAGAGCGGACGCCGGGAGTGCAGGCCTCCTTCAACCAATCGACGGGAAATTGTTCTGGTCGATATTGGAACAGCCAGGGTGTCTTGCACATGCTGAAGAATGGCGGTTGACGTGGCGTGCGGGGCTGCCACCGCTTGGCGGCGGATGCGCCGATCCTCGCGTGCTGACGTCACTCGGGCTGCGCCTGGACCCCTCGCACGTGCCACATGTCCCTGCGCCAACCATCTTCGCCACAGGCGCTGCACCGTGGACACATCCCTATGGGTATCGGCTGCGATTTGACGAAGCGACCAACCTGCCCTTCTCAGCCCGATCACCATACCCCTCGTAAAGTCGTCTGTCTGCTGGAAATGCCTCCGTTGACGGCGGCCTGGCATTCTTAGCTATACACGTGTCCTGTGGCACACGACAACACGTTCTACAATGACTGTCGGCTGAGAAATCACGGTACGAAGTGGGCCATTCGCCAACGCCGTGTCCCATTTATCGTTCGCTACGTGCGAAGCACAGCGGCGCATTTCACATCATGAGCATACCTCAGTGACGTCAGTCTACCCTGCAATTGGCATAAAGTTCTGACCACTCCTTCTTGGTGTTGCATTTGCTTTGTCAGTCAGTGTATAATACGCATATTTTATTGCATAGTGCAGCAGTTAACCTTCAATACCGATGAGTTGTTGTAGGTGTGATCTGTGGGTTTGATTTAATTCAGGAAAATACATATGCATATGAGTGTGGCTGGTTGTGTTCCAAGTTATCCCATTTGGAATGCCGTAATGCGTTGTCAAGCACTGAAGAAAATATGGGTAATTTAAGAAATGTATATATTTTGTTGAAATAATTATGATGATGCAAATTTGATTTACCATAATGTAATGGCACGTATTGCTTATAGGGAGATTTTGAATGTTTTTGCGACTAAATTTAGTTAGTTAGTATGCTTCAAGTTAAAACGAAAATCGTCTAGCTCTTACATGTAAATTCATTGAATTATGTGTGTAAGGAATGTGCCAATATTTTTATTGGCAAGTGTCTTAATGTGATGATACAATACCTTTAAATAAGAAAAAACCCGAGCTCGATAGCTGCAGTCGCTTAAGTGCGGCCAGTATCCAGTATTCGGGAGATAGTAGGTTCGAACCCCACTGTCGGCAGCCCTGAAAATGGTTTTCCGTGGTTTCCCATTTTCACACCAGGCAAATGCTGGGGTTGTACCTTAATTAAGGCCACGGCCGCTTCCTTCCCACTCCCAGGCCATTCCTGTCCCATCGTCGCCATAAGACCTATCTGTGTCGGTGCGACGTAAAGCAACTAGCCACTTAAATGGGAAAAAAGACAAATCTAGTCGTGAAAGTTCAGGCAGATATGCTAAAGCTAAAAAAGTAGTGCATAAATGAAATATCAAGCCCTTTCAGAGCTGTCCATTTCACATCTTGATTATGTGTCTAATTTCAGTCTTTAAATAATAACCTCTTAAATAATTCTTCACTCATTCATCCAGAATTGCTTTAGCAACTTTGAAGTTAATATCTTAGTAACACTTTCTTTCTAGACGTAATTTATTTATCCATTTCCGCATATACATTTCCATTGATATTTGAATTTAGCGCGAATTTTCAGGTCAAGCCACTAGGAGCGCCACTTGCGACTTGTCTCCCATTTTAACAAGGCTAAATCCGGAAGTGTCGCGTATTGTCTCTACTGTATTTGATGAAAGTACATGCAAGTTTCGTACAAAACTTAAATGTTAACTTCAAAATATATTCCAAATAAAGGTACTTGGAATTGAAGCTCGTTCTCTCTTTCTTTGTTTGTCATTTAGGTCTACTGAGGACCACGGGGATCGTATCTACTCTTCGGTAAAGTTGTTGCTTTCTTCTTCCAATACTACTTCGTTTGCTGACTATGAGCCTGCTTTCTCTCCTCTGTCCACTTAGTTCCTGTAGTCTTCTTACTTGTAAGGGACGTTGGGAAAACTCCGTGTTTGATGGCTTGACGGAACAGTATTCGGTCATGTGTTAGTTCTAGTGGGATATCTAGTTGTTCCATATCCGACTTAACTGACGTGATCCATTTGTTCTTAGAAGCCTTGCCTCTTCCTGTTACTGTGAATATCCTGTTGGTGAGTCTTTCGGAATCCAGACGAGCCAAGTGTCCATAAAGGGTCAGGCGCCTTTTCCTTATAGACGTGACGTTCATACAGTTCATCATTATGGCGGATTCTGTAAATGCCTCTTTCCTCTCTCATTGGTCCTAATATCCTCCTCCGGATCTTCCTCTCTTTTAACTCCAGATTTCTGAGTGGGCCCTTCCTGGCCATTACAAGGCACTCAGAAGCATACAGAACAGATGGTTTGACAACCGAGTTGTAGTGTCTGAGTTTGAGGACCTTGGAGAGACACTTAGATGAATAGATACTACGACAGGAGTGATACGCCCTTTCAAACTTGGTACTTGAAGCTCGTTGTTATAGGCTATAATTTATTTTCTTTAAATACTTTTTCGTGATCCTAATGTTAAATATCTTTTGAATAACAGTGCTTGCAATTGAAGCTCGTTTTTATTTAATTTCTTTTCTTTAAATACTTTTTCGTGATTCTAATGATATAGTTAGCTTAAAAATATCTACTGAATAACAGTACTTGCAATATTGAAGCTCCTTATTGTGGAGTTAGTGTATAATCCTGGCGGTAAGGGGCTAAGGGCAGTTTTGAGCAAGTTGCGGAGTTCCGGTGTTGTGCAGGTAAAAGTTGGGGAGTTGGTGTGAGCAGCTTGTTCCCACTCACAGAAATTCCCCAGCAGTCTCAGGAGATTTGCGGTCACTCCAACAGGCGGTGGGCCTCATTAGCTTAATCTCGGGGTATCCTCGCTAAGCTACCGGGGCTCCTGCCTGCCTGCTTGCTTGCTTGCTTGCTTGCTTGCTTGCTTGCTTCGAGAACAACATTCTTTGCGCATTCTTCTTCTTCTATCGATTTTGGCCAGCTGTGGACCACGTAAATAACTCCTCATGTTTTAAACTTTCTTTGGCGCCAGTACTCCTTCATCCTCCTGCTTGCTGCTTCTTTTCTTTCAGCCGTCCATTGTTGTTTCTTCTTGGTCGCTGTTTCTGGCTCTAGGGAACCCTTAAATGAGTGTAGCTTTTTTCTGAAGGTGGTTCTATTGCGGATGTCTGGCTGTGTGATGTTCATTTCTTGCAAATCCTTCTTCGTGTTAACAAATCATTTTTAATAAGAGCTGCCTTTCCTATTGGGCTTATTGAAGTGGTTAAAGATTTTCTTGGCAAGTCTGTCATCAGGCATTCTTGAAATATGTCCAAAAAATTTAACTCTTCCCTTTCGAATGACATCTGAAATCCTACTGCATGTTTTATATATTTCTTTGTTACTGCGTAATCGATATGTGTCAGTACATTTCTTTGGACCGAGGATTTTTCGTAGAATCTTTCTTTCCTTTCTTTGCGCATTGTTTAATAATAATAATGTTATTTGTTTTACGTCCCACTAACTACTTTTTTACGGTTTTCGGAGACGCCGAGGTGCCGGAAGTTAGTCCCGCAGGAGTTCTTTTACGTGCCAGTAAATCTACCGACACGAGACTGACGTATTTGAACACCTTCAAATACCACCGGACTGAGCCAGGATCGAACCTGTCAAGTTGGGGTCAGAAAGCCAGCGCCTCAACAGTCTGAGCCACTCAGCCCGGCTGATACTGATACTTTCAGCCACAAATACCATTCTGTATCGAAACTTCTTGGTGTAAATACTGCAGTTGCTGCTGTGTGCTGTTATGGAGTTGACAGTGCACATTACATTGGTTGGTTACATGTACATAAAGTATCTATAGGGAAAGTCAACATGGCATTGTCACCTGGGTGTGTCTGAAGGAGATGAACAAGTGTAAAGGACGGCTGAGGACAAGAGGCAAATAAATATTTTACATCTGACGTAATTCAACTTTTAACACACTATACATCGGGATGGATTATATCTTGTTTATAAATTGCAGAATTTTATGTTTTCAAAACCATAGCGGTTTTCGAGAAATGATACCTTAAAGTTAACGCATGGTTGAAACGTGTTTGAAAATAGGCACTTTTTGTGTTTCACCTGTGATAAAAATATTACAAAATAAATTGCACATTCCAAACCTACATTATCTAACTTAAAATGAAACTAGGAAAATGGTGTTATTGTATTTTCTGTAAGCCTATTGGTTATTGGCTATTTCTAAACTCGAGTACACATACAGTACCGGTCAGAAGTTTAGGACCACGTAAAGAAATCACGAAATGTCATCTAGAACCTAAAATTGTGCCACGAGATATCTGTAATTTTCTTTCTGAGCTCTCACATCTAATAGGATATATGTCGCCTGATTTCATTGAGTTAGTCGAAATAACGTGGAAGTTATGAATTTTTAACTCTTTGACAGTCACAACAAAAAATAAAAAAATTTGGTTATATAATGTACTGCACACTCTAATTGGTTGCAAGTATCACCACCAAGATTTTTTTGTAGACTTAGAGATAGGTGGGGGCCATTTTAGTATAAATATAAAACTGCCAAAAATATGTGGCACCTTTTTTTTGCCTGTTTTATTTTTTTCGAACCAGGGCCAAAATAGTTGATTTTTTTTGCCTTTGTCATGTATGGCCCAAGGTCTCAGGACGAGCTATCGGCATGAAACTTATCTGCCCTGATAGTTCCATTTGCACTTTGTGGATGGCAACCAAGAACACATTTCTGATGACGATAGCTCACACTGAGACCTACGACAAGAACAAGGAAAAACTGACCATTTTAGAGCTGATTTGAAACAAAAAAATAAAAACACAAAAGTCGGTGCCGCATTTTTTCGGAATTTTTCTATTTATACCAAAATGACCCCCGACTATTGCTAAGTCTATAAAAGAATCTTGTTGGTGATACTTGAAGCCAATTACAGTACATAGTACATAATATTTCCAAAAATGTTGACTTTCTGATGTGACTTTCCAACAGTTAAAAATTACACACTACTTGGCGTTAATCACTGACATCAGGCGACGTATATCATATTAGATGCGAGAGCTCAGGAAAAAGAATACAGAGGTCTAGTAGCAAAATTTTAGGTTGTAGATGGAACGTCATGATTTTTTAATGTGGTCCTAAACTTTTGACCGGTATTGTAATGCATCGGTGAGATGTAGAGCAAATTGTGAAAATTGTAGGTCTGTCCTCGGACAGGTATCAGCTGTACATTCTCCAAGTGCTTCTTGCTTCATCTGTTGATATGTTCTTCCTGCGATATCCGTATCGTGGTGTTCTCTTCCCATCGCCGGGCTGAGTGGCTCAGACCAGACGGTTGAGGCGCTGGCCTTCTGACCCCAACTTGTCAGGTTCGATCCTGGCTCAGTCCGGTGGTATTTGGAGGTGCTCAAATACGTCAGCCTCGTGTCGGTAGATTTACTGACACGTAAAAGAAGTCCTGTGGGACCAAATTCAGGCACCTCTGCGTCTCCGTAAACCGGAAAAGTAGTTAGTAGGACGTAAAGCAAATGACATTCTCTTCTCATCAATTTTTCCTTCTTTGCAAACAATCCCTTCTCTGTGCCCAAGTCACTATTGTTACCTGTTCTTCAATGTCCTCATTGGGTTCGTTTCCTCTCCTGTCCTCTCTACTCTGTTTACCCATTTCACCTTCATCCTCCTCCACACCCACATTTCAAAAACCTCAAGATACCGCGTACATTTTTTTACTTAAGCGTCCATGTTGCTCTTCCATACATCACTACTTTCCAACAAACCTCTTCCTCAGATTGACCTAGTGGTCAGGAGCCCTTTTACTTTTCCCATTTGCCGGGCTGAATGGCTCAGACGGTTAAGGCGCTGGCCTTCTAACCCCAACGTGGCAGGTTCGATCCTGGCTCAGTCCGGTGGTATTTGAAGCTGCTCAGTACGACAGCCTCGTGTCGGTAGATTTACTGGCACGTAAAAGAACTCCTGCTGGACTAAATTCCGGCACCTCGGCGCCTCCAAAACCCGTAAAAGTAGTTAACGTATTAACGTTGAACGTTAGGTCTCATCAGCAAAGGCATAATACATTAACGAATAAGTCGTGTTGCGTCAGCTTCTGCGAGCCCCTAGGTTGCGGATCTTACGAGATACTGGCATTAGGAGGCCTAGCGTATCGGTTTTCAGCGCTCAGTTGTTGCCTTCCTGCTACGAAAGGGGTCTCTACTAGACAGTTTCTTTGACAGTCTTTCAAAACCGGTTACTTCGGCCGGGATCGTACCCAGGATTATAAGTCGAAATGTAGTCTACATCCCTTGGGGTTCTTCTTACGACAAACAGACGTTACCTTGAATGTATTCTATGCTCCCACCCACAAGTCTCTCACGGGACGCACCCTGTGGGTGGGGTTGGTAGAATACATCCACAGTATTCCCTGTCTGTCGTATACGACCAGTAAAATGGGACCCTCAGGTGTTACCGCATTGGGAGCGTGGGTTGACGATCATGGGGACCCTACCTGAGTCTCACATTTCTACCACATACAGTATTAATAAATAATACAATGTTATTCTCTTTACGTCCCACAGCGGTCTGAACGAACGAACAAGTGAGCGAGAAGCGAAGGGAAGGAGGAAGGAATGTAGGAATGTGGCAACACCTTACAATGGCATGTGCAATGCTCCTCCCTCCAGTCCTCTATGTAAAAACCCTTCTTTTAATATTGCGGGTATTAAAACTGACAGTCTTTGTTTGTTCTCTAAACTGCGGCGTTGGGATTAAGAGGTGAAACTGCCATATTTAACGGCAGTACAGACTAGGAGTGTCTCAACAACGCGCCTTAGGATATTTCTGCTTTGGAATGTTTATATATGACCACTGCAGTTAAGAGAAAAAGCAAATTTCTTAGAGCTTGCCTCTGGCAATAAAACTCTCTACCGACACCGCGGCGCTAGCAGGAGTTGCGTAAGACAAATGGAATTCTTTGTGTTCTCGAGTTCCTGAGCTGCTAATTGTCAAAAAATACTGTAGGTTAAAAACTCAAGTCGTGCGTGCACCAAGTTATAGGTCAACGGGAAATGATTTCTAGGTGGAGGAAATGAGAAGTGTGTCAATACTAAACACGTCTAGTCAGCTCGGTGTGACATAACATATTTTGCTGACAATTTAGGATTTCACTCCTCGGTGATTTCACTAACTGCATACGAAAGAATTGTTGAAACAAGTTTCTTGTAATATCCTCAGTCTCCACACATCTACTTGTATTCTCCTGTCATCTTAAGATGGCGTTAACCTTTATATTCAATGCAGAATCCTGGGAACACTGGGAATGTCTTCAAAGTCATCTGATTCTAACAGTTCAGTTAGTCGGCTGAAGGTAGGTTATTGAAATATGATGTTACACGAACAAATACGTGTGCTTAGCTTTTAACTACTTTGTTACAGTAAGAAAACATTTCTAGTTATAAATGTACCTGGTTAACCCCACGCCCAGTCATCAACCAGCTATGGCTAAGCAAGCATTTTCGTAATGATGAACCATTCCGACAACAGCTGTCTAAAGGTTAAACCGTTAACTGCCAGTTTTTTCCTGTAAGTCGAACTGTTCCCTAGGTTTCTTAACGGGAGAATAAGTGCGCGTTTTCAATAATGTTGATCTCTCATCAGTCCCTCTCAATTTAGGCAAGGCAAGACAAAATCCGACAAGAAGTTCAGTTTCTTTACAGCTGAAACTTTTTCCCCTTGAAATCAGTGAACATTTCATTCCATCTCTCAATTATATGTTTATTATTGACTACCACAGCCGGCTCTAGTTGTGGTCGTTGCTTAGCAGGTAATCCTAGTTCGTTTCGGTGAATGTCCGAGAGGAGAGAAACCCTATCGGGTGAGCGTCGAATGCTGATAAAGCAGATTTCGTGAACTATTATTGTTAACTTGCGTTTTAAATGAAAATTGGGATATTTAGAGTACCGAAGACGCTCTTTTGGGGCAGGGAGATAGGTCTTGGAAATCTGGTACTGTTATGTTAAACCGGGACGCCTAGGGGCCCTATAAGTGGCCCTTCGGTTTCTTTTCGATACAGTACTTTCATTTCTCCATGGGCCAGATCTTCTTTTTTCCATTCTGGTTAGTGTTAAACAGTGGATAATTATCTAGTCGTGCCTAACTTTGAAATACTAATCACCAACATTTTGAACTAAACACGAGCTAGTTACTCGTTGATCTTGTTCATTAGTGATCATGAAGGTGACTGTTTTTAACCTCGTTGCTACCTGGAGTAAAGAGGTTAGCAAATTTGCTTCACATAATTAAGATGGTAATAATTTCTGTTGTTGGCTTTGTAGATATCGAAGTCTCGTTTCTAAATTTCTCCATCTCCTGGCGAGGATTTGAACCTACGTCCTTCCTGGTGGACCAATATTTGTCGTGAATGTAGCGTTGTTTAAATTAAACGGGCGTGTTACCTGCCTTCAGGAGCCTGCTGTGAGGTCCCAGCACCAGATCTTGGAGAGTTCCATTCCCTTGGCCTTGACGTTCCTCACTGTTTTGTGAGATATTCAGTGTATTCCGCAGACTGTGCACTTTCAAGGTTGCTACAGTGCCAGAACACCGTACTTCTCACAGTTGGGTGGACAGCAATTTGGTAGAGTTTCTAACGCCATATGTCTTGCCACCGCTGGTACCTATACAGATAGGTCTTACAGCGACAGTGGGATAGGAAAGGGCTAGAAGAAGGAAGGAAGGAAGGAAGGAAGGAAGGAAGGAAGGAAGGAACCTTGGCCTTAAGGTACAGCCTTAGCTTTTGCCTGGTGTGAAAATGAGAAATCACGGAAAACTATCTTCAGGGCTGTCAACAGTGGGGTTCCAATCCACCATCTCCCGAAAGCAAGCTGACAGCTACGTGATTCAAATCGCGCAGCCACTTGCTCGGTAAAGTTGGGAACGTGGGTTCATCCATCACCTCTCCTCCAGCCATTACACATCTCCTGGCCAGAGAGACGTATTCACCCTATAAGTGGCCCGCTCCAACCCGTCGTGTTGGGGAATTAAAGCTCATAATTGAAGATCTTCCCGGAATAAGGATCTAACCAATACATGAGTAATTTTTCAGGAGAGAGGAAAATTATTTTTGGGGTTTATTTGATGGTATACACCACTTAAACCGTCCGTCTCCATGGCTAAATGGTTGGCGTGCTGGCTTTTGGTCACAGGGGTCCCGGGTTCCGCCAGAATCGTGAATTGTAAACATAATTGGTTAATTCCGCTGCCATGGGACATTGGGTGTAGTCTGTGGATCAGTTGGTAGAGTGTCGGCCTCCGAATCCCAAGATAGCGTGTTCAAACCTGGCAGAGGTAGTCGGATTTTTGAAAGACGGAAAAAAGTCCATTAGACACTCCATGTCGTACGATGTCGACATGTAAAAGATATCTGGTGACATATTTGGTGTTTACCCGACAAAATTCATTAAATCTCAGTCATAGACGCCCAAAAGAGTTTCGGTTTATTCGGTCTGCCATCTAGTAGGCCTAGAGTAAAACGGAACGTTGAAATTGACGACCAGGCAGCCAGATGGCGTCAAATTGAAATGTCTGCACACGGTAGCTGAGGCCATACGATTATTATTATTATTATTATTATTATTATTATTATTATTATTATCATCATTTCATCCTCATCACGACGTGCAGGTCACCTACGGACGTCAAATCAAAAGACCTGCATGTGGCGAGCCGAACTTGTCCTCGGACACTCCCGGCACTAAAAGCCATACGCCAGTTCATTTCATTTTTCCTACTTGAACCAGTTGCATATGCAAGTATATAAATGAGTTCATCTATTAAAAACAATATTTTATTGTTATACATAAGGTTTAAAAAAGTATGAATGGAAAATAATCTGCAAGCATGTTTTACTGTTATAACAGCAGAGAAGTAATCTACATGCTCTTGGACCAAAAATGATAGCAAATGGTATTACTGTAATAACAAAAAATATCAACAAAAATGTCAAGAAAATATTTCAAAGCGGGCGTGTTGGGCTTGCGGTTAGGGACGCGCGGCTGTGGGCTTGCATCCGGGAGATAGTGGGTTCGAACCCCACTGTCAGCAGCCCTGAAGATGGTTTTCCCTGGTTTCCCATTTTCCCACTCATAGGCCTTTCCTATCCCATCGTCAACATAAGACCTATCTGTGTCGGTGCGGCGTAAAACAAATTGTAAAACTAAAAAATAAAATTCAAAATATAGATATGATTTCGTCTATGGCCTTTATTTAAATGATCTGTTACACCTGGTGATGAACCAACACAAGCCCTGTCCACCTTCTTGACTGATGTTCCATCCTTACACCACGGAGAACAAAGTTCTGCTGGCTGTAAACCAGTTTGAAATTCAGATGTAAGACGTGAGATGACACCACAGCATAGAGGCGTGATGATACACCCTATTTTTACTGACATCTTTTTCAAAAATTTGTTGGTTACATCCTTATCCTACTTCTATTTAATTGTGCCCTGCTCCTCGCTTTCATCTTTATTCAACTGTTGTTGTCTTCCGACTTTGTGAGCCGGGCTGAGTGGCTCAGACGGTTAAGGCGCTGGCCTTCTAACCCCAACTTGGCAGGTTCGATCCTGGCTCAGTCCGGTGGTATTTGAAGGTGCTCAAATACCACAGCCCCGTGTCGGTAGATTTACTGGCACGTAAAAGAACTCCTGCGGGACTAAATTCCGGCACCTCGGCATCTCCGAAGACCTTAAAAAGTAGTTAATGGGACGTAAAGCAAATAACATTATTATTATTATTATTATTATTATTATTATTATTATTATTATTATTATTATCATCGACTTTGTGAGGCCTTCTGTGCCCTTTGTGGACCTTTTCCCCTCCCCCCCCCTTTTTTTCCTTTGTCGATATCGTGATTCTCGGAAGGGTCAGAGTCAGACGTCTTTTTCTCTTCTGATTAGAGTTTGATAATCAAACTGTACTTCGCCTTAAAGCAATAATCACCACCTCCGTCTAAAAGTCTGGAAGTGTTACATCCCCTCACAAAAAAAAAATTAAATAAATAAATAAATAAATAAATAAATAAATAAATAAATAAATAAATAAATAAATAGTGGTACTTAAAATAGAGCTACGTTAGCGTTGTTCAGCTAAAACCTTTAAAACGTCGTATCGTGTTACTGCAAATGCGCAAAATGTATGTCCCTGTTTGTGAGGCTTTAAGGCATCCTTGGTTCAGACCGTTCCCTATGCGAGGAGACTATTCCCGTGAACATGTGGAAGCTGGAGATGTGGTAAGACCAGTAGCTCCAGCGGTGATCGCATGAATCACCCGACCAGACAGCACCAAGGTCGCCACCATTCTTTAAATAATCTTCACGACCTTGCGAGCCGCTGTCTGACCACCTTGTTTGTTTTGCTGAAGGGACTCCAGTTCGTGGCTTCATTCCTCCAGTATACAGCGATAGCTCGTTGCTACTATAGTAGTATGTCTACCTCTTAGTCATGGGGTTGAGGTGCGATGAAATTATATAGCCTGTTATGTTCGGACGCTCTTCCCGACGCTAACCTCAGGATTTTTTTTTTTTTTCAATTTGCTTTACCTCGCACCGGCACAGACAAGTCTTATGGCGACGATGGGTTAGGAAAGCCCTAGGAGTGGGAGGGAAGTGGCCGTGGCCTTAATTAAGGCATTTACCTGGTGTGAAAATGGGAAAACACAGAAAACCATATTCAGGGCTGACGACATTGGAGTTCGAACCCACTATCTCCCGGATGCAAGCTCACAGCCGCGCGCCCCTAACCGCACGGCCAACTAGCACGGTCCAACCACAGTTGAGGAGCTAATGGAAAATTACATTAATTAAGGTGAATTAAATTGGGCAAGGAGGTGGAATAAATCAGCAGTGGCCTATGAATAGAAACTGTCTCGGCATTTGCCTGGAAGTGAAAATGGAAAACCCCAGAAAACCATTCTCAGAACAGTTCACGGTGGGGTTCGAACTCATTCACATGCCGTACCGCGTTCATACGCGCGGCCATTCCGCTCGTTGTTACTAGAGATTCAGTACAAATCCTGTAGGCATTTAATCAGTTGTACGGTGACAGGGTTGGTGGAAACATTGACAGACATTGGTGTTCGTGGTATAAACCTTTGATGGTGGTGGTTATTGTTGTTTCTGCTCGTATCATAACAAGGAGAGGCACTTACCGTGTTTGCTGTGACTTATGGTTAGTCCACACCAAAGTTAATAAACAATGTTAACTGTACCGGGCGGTACACCTCCACTCCGCTAATTTAAAATGTGCGCCAGTTGAAACTCCTCTGCTGGAGGAAGTCTGAACTTTATCTACGCTATTAATTCTTTACCTTCTCAGAAGATGTCACCACGTGGAAAATTTTGAGTTTTTAAACTGTGTCATTTTTGATGTGTTTTTGTTTCGCTTGAAGTAAGAAGTGTGAACTTTCTCTTCTAGAGGACACTACTGAAGATCAACAATAGTGCAACCTAGTGCGAAGTCAAAGAACTATTTTGTTGGAGAAATTTTTATTTCAAATGTTTGTTTCTTGTTAAATTTCTTTCTGTTATTGTTTAAGTTGGCTGTATACCCCTCTTTTCCCCCTTGTTTTAGATTTATCCAATCCCGAATTTCTTTTAGTAATTTCCGACCAATCCGATGTATCTTCCCCCAACTTGGATATGTTTCTGTACCCTAGCCAATAAAGTAATTGTGGGAGGGTGTTTTCATTCCCCTAACGCCTAGAACCTTCTGCGAGAGTATTTAAACTGCTGATTTTAGGGTCTCCGGGCCACTTCTGTTCCATCTTTCAGTGTATAAAGTACATAGCAGGAGGCGGGAAGCGCCTCTTTCCTCGGCAGCGGTCATCAATAAGGTAATGGCCGATTAATAAATTCTTTCTTTGCTTGCTCAGCAGTTTAACTCTCGGGGCGGGTGCGAAGCGTTCCTCCATGTAACCTTTTCCTAAAATGTAACGATCTTTTCTTCTATTCTCTTTTAAGCTGCATATTGGGATAGAGAGTGCTAACCCTCTCGAGCTCCCACTCACATTGTCTTGAGGTGAACTTATTTTCTCAACCTATTCTTCGTTAATGTAAAACAAATTGCTCTTTTCTAAAGTCACCTCGGTAGTATGGGATTAGCCCTTGCATTAGTGGCCTAGAGCCAGATTAGGTTTTTAAAAACAAGTGTATTAGGAGTGCAAGATCGCCTCCTCTCAAATTGTTATTTTAGAGGTCATGTAATTGCCCATTTTTATTTAATAGACCTCAGTAGGTTGGGTATTTTACCCCTGTGTCTATGTCCAGTGAGGACAACTTGAAGGTGGAGTTTGGTGTGGCCTGGGAGAGGCTTAAATTTTGAGAGCGAGTGGCTCTTTTGAAAATTGAGTGTTGTATGCCTCGTGGAGGCTTTTCTGTGTAATTTGGAGCAAGGGCTCCTAGGTATGAATGGGGTTTTCTGCCCCTCTGTTAAAACTCGTGTTTGGGGTAAAACTGAGCTGATTGCCCAAGCAGTGTAAAATCAGGGCGCGAAGCCCAATTCCTGTAAATATTGTAACTACCCTTTTTGATTTGCTACTTTGTACCTGCCATGCTTGTTATTTCTTTGTTTTTGAAAAGAAAATATAACCTTGTTAAATTTTAAATTAATTTTGCTTTCGTAGCTGGAGACCTATTCACACCCGCACCTTCTTTCACCTCTACCTACCACGGAAAACTCCGTAACATTAACGAAACAAAGTTAATGAACAATGTTAACGAAAACATTTCTCAAGATGTTAATAAACGTTTGTTAACAAACCTTTTTAACATTGTGTCCACACCAAATAAACTTTTGTTAACAAACTTCTTTAACATTGTGTCCACACCAAAATATCTGTTTGTGAGGTTACAATGGATAGGGTCAGGAAGAAGAAAATACAGCTGCAGCTTTCACTATTTTAATGAGTGCAATTAGAGAAAAATGCAGACGCAAAGTGTGGCAAAGAAAAATATTGGAAAAGCGTTTAAAATTAAGTTTGGAGAGGACACTTAGGCCTATGTCAGAACTTTCAATTCATGATGCAGCAGGCTTTCAAAACTTTCTGAGAATGTCCCCACAAGACTTTCAGTTCTTGTTGACAGCAACTGAGTCTGAAATTGCAAGAAATGATACAAATTTGTCGGAATGCCATCTGCATTAATGTTAGACTAAGTATAACTTGAAGATTCCTAGCGACTGGTGATTCCTACCAAGGATCATGTAAGAGTGTAAGAGAAATACTCCTACACTTCACTTATGTATTTGTATGGTGTATATGAGTTGCTTGCGATTCGACAGTCTATTTCGAAAAATTAATAAAAGAATTGTATTCCGCGCTACGAATTTGCGTGTTCTAATTGCGTCTTTGCGCATGTGCGAACCGAAATGTTAACGAAAACACGAAATGTTAATGAAAAGTTTCATTCACAAAAGTTAAAGAAATTTTGTTTATCAACATGCTCGAAAAGTTAATGAACACGCTATTTTGCTTATTAACAGACAGAAATGTTCATGAACATTGTTCATTAACAATGTTTATTAACAAAGTTAACGAAAACATCTTGGTGTGGACGCGCCTTAATAATTAGGGAGCAGATTTGTGGACGATAAAACATAACATTATTCATTTTATAGCGTGATGTGTTATGCAAATGTAATATTGTTTGGCCTCGGCTTTCGAATTGAAAGTCCTTTGACTTGACACCAACTGCATGGTTTACTAGTCAATGTCAATCTCTCTGAGAGATCATCTTACTGTGGTGAATATGTTCACCAAAGTTCTGTTTTTACGTGTTTTATATATTTCGATATAAACGACGTTATGTGATATATTTACTCTTTAAAAATTAGACTCCGACCGAGTTTCGACCCTGAATTCATGCATGGGTAGCTAGTTAGTGAGGAAAGCAATGACAAAACTACCTCACTCCTCATTTTGCCTAGTATGTCTCATTTTTTCGCCGCCTTCGGTTTTCTCGGTTTCGCTATAAGATCATAACCAGTAATCGGGAGATAGTGGGTTCGAGCCCCACTGTCGGCAGCCCTGAAGATGGTTTTCCGTGGTTTCCCATTTTCACATCAGGCAAATGCCGGGGTATACCTTAAGGCCACGGCCGCTTCCTTCAAATTCCTGGGCGCCTTCCCTACCCCATCGACGCCATAAGACATAAGACATATAAGACATATCTGTGTCGGTGCGACGTAAAGCAAAAGAAAAAAAAAAAAAATCATAACCTCTGGTGGCGATGTTTAAGGTTTCAACCAGCCTTTGGGCTGCTGACCAAACATGTAGTTCGCTAACATCAAGCCATCCATGCCGTGTTCTTGATCTAATGGGGAGTCTGAATTTGGTCTCTTTTCTCTTTAACGTAGCAGTAAATCTGTACATACCAAATAACTCGCTTTTAGACACCTTCAATTATCAAATTGTGTGTGAATCTAATCTCGAAATTTCTTTGGTTTGAAAACCATCACTTGCTTAACCGAATCATGGAATCCGACTTTAATGTGATACATCATTTAACGATTAAATATAAATTCTTATCTTAGATTCATTAAACATTTACTGTAGCTTGTAACAGCGAAGATATTCGTATATATGTTAGCACAATCGTATCAAATTTAGCCAATTTCAACCGATTAATTTTTTCATTACTTTTATATCAGAACATTTAGTACCCAACATGTAATTTACGTCTTTCGTTACAACGTCCCGGAACTAGAGCAGACACATTGCTTACACTCACGACCAATAGACCACGCCTCATGGCAGTCATTTGTCCATTGTAAGATAATAGGATTGATAGAAAAATTGATAAACATTGATGTTCATGCTATAATCCTGTTTCTGCGTCTGAAGAACACATTTCGTTATTTGAAAAAGTCGCAGAAAACGAGGTGAATTGCTGTAAGCAGGCGTGTATTGCTCCACAATAACACCAGGTGTCTGTCAGTCAATCATACATGAGTTATTACGACGCTACTATTCAATGTTTACATAGAACAGGCAGTAAAGGAAATCAAAGAGAAATTTGGAAAGGGAATCACAGTCCAAGGAGAGGAAATCAAAACCTTGAGATTTGCGGATGATATTGTTATTTTATCTGAGACTGCAGAAGATCTCGAGAAGTTGCTGAATGGTATGGATGAAGTCTTGGGTAAGGAGTACAAGATGAAAATAAATAAGTCCAAAACAAAAGTAATGGAGTGCAGTCGAACGAAGGCAGGTGATGTAGGAAATATTAGATTAGGAAACGAAGTCTTAAAGGAAGTAGATGAATATTGTTACTTGGGTAGTAAAATAACCAACGATGGCAGAAGTAAGGAGGACATAAAATGCAGACTAGCACAAGCAAGGAAGAGCTTTCTTAAGAAAAGAAATCTGCTCACTTCAAACATTGATATCGGAATTAGAAAGATGTTTTTGAAGACTTTCGTGTTGAGCGTGGCATTGTATGGAAGTGAAACATGGACGATAACTAGCTCAGAAAGAAAGAGAATAGAAGCTTTTGAAATGTGGTGTTACAGAAGAATGCTGAAGGTGAGATGGATAGATCGAATCACGAATGAAGAGATACTGAATCGAATTGGTGAGAGGAGATCGATTTGGCTAAATTTGACGAGAAGAAGAGATAGAATGATAGGACACATCTTAAGACACCCAGGACTTGTTCAGTTGGTTTTTGAATGAAGTGTAGGTGGCAAGAACGGTAGGGGTAGACCAAGGTATGAATATGACAAACAGATTAGAGCAGATGTAGGATGCAATAGTTACGTAGAAATGAAAAGGTTAGCACAGGATAGGGTGGCATGGAGATCTGCATCAAACCAGTCTATGGACTGATGACTCAAACAACAAACTATTGATAGATGCTGATGGAAAGTATTTGGGCTCGAACAAACATATCTGTATGACATTTTGGTTACAGGATCATTACGTACCGCTCAATGAGCTGGTGAGTGTCTTTCTTTCTTTCTTCAAGACTTTGCAAACGTGCTGTTGATGTCACTGTAGAAGTCAAACGCAATGTCGATATCTTGACTATAAATGCAAGTGAGGACTTACAGTAAAATTCTCAAAGCAATATGAATGACTACAAAACGCACAGTGAAGAAAATCAAGTTGATCACATGTCATAAATGCACATTCCATAATATCACTTTTGAACACCAAGTCAATAACACTTTGAAGTTGTCTACAGCTTCACCAGTATTGTAGCCAGCGTTCCACCATGCATAACGAAGCATTGGTCTGTATACGTCCACAGAAAATAATTGATTGTAAATGACAGTTTGCAATTTAATGATACAGAATCTGTCATGCAAGTTGGGCTGCATATTACTGGAACGTATTTGAAGAAATTCTGTTATTCCGGTGGCATATGTTTTATATTGCCTGAAGAAATACAAGTCCAGAAGTTGTGCATATTTTTAGGTGGAATGATTTTTAAATGTAGGCCTACATCTTTTCCTCCAGAGGCTTCCAGTAGTACTTGTTCTCCTTACCTCCAGACTAGGAGTCACAAAGTAGTAGCGACTTTGTCGGAAAATGTGGAATAAAAACCGACTGAAAAAACTTCTCCAGACGTTCTTCCGTCAACTTACCGCTCATCCTTGCATGTACGAAGACATTTGGAGGGTCTCGACTGGCGGAGCGGCGGGCAAAGGTCGAATGTGACATGGCATACAGAGGCCTCTAGTAGACGACTGCAGAGGTTTGAAAGAAAAAAAAAAAGAATATCAGTGCACGAAGGGACCTTGAAATGATCCCTCATGGGATTGTGGTGTAAATGCGTTTGTTCGATCTCAAATACTTCCCTGATGAGAGATACTTACCTGGCACTGACTAGTATTCATCTTTTCGGATCATTGAAGTATCTTGGTGGAAGACAATTGAGATCCGAAACCGAGGTGACGTGTAGCGAGCCGTCGTGTGCAAACATCAGGTGCTTGTGTCTTAAAACTCTGTTCCGAGACAGTTGCTGAATGCCATTCAGACTAGTGCTCAGAGAAGTATAGGAACTACATGAAAAACAGTATTCATTCATTCATTCATTCATTCATTCATTCATTCATTCATTCATTCATTCATTCATTCACTCATTCATTCATTCATTCATTCATTGCCACTTTTCCCGTACTCGAGCGGAGTCAGAGGTGTGAAGTGTGCCGCATCAATACATTTAACTGGGCCTAGTTTTGCGGTCGAATGTCCTTCCTGAAGCCAACCCTTTGTGGAGGGATGTATTTAACTGTTACGTGTTTTTGTGCTGGTTGGCAGTGCGTTGTGTTATTAAGACAAATCAAACATCCAGTCTCCAAGCCTGACGAATTAATTAGATGCAGCTATAATGCCAGCCCGACCAGGAGTCGATTCCAGGATACTCTGAGCCGAAGGCGACTAAGATGACGATTAAACCAAGGAGCTGAACTTTTCCAGGATAATGCCATGTATGATAATTATGTGAACGTTCTCGAAGTTATAGGTCTTGTTATGTCACTCAGTGAATCACGTTTAACTGTGGGTATCTACACTGACCGGCAAAATTATTGGACCAGTTGAATTTGCAAAAGAAAAAATATGTTAAATTGTGGTATATTTTTGTTATTTACATTGATTATATTAATGAAAATATCTAAATAACTAAGAGTAGCAATAGCAGACAGATAACATATCTTAGATAACTTTTTCATGGAAATAATCGCAATTTGCTTTACGTAGCATCGACACAGATAGGTCTTATGGCGACGATGGGATATGAAAGAGCTAGGAGTGGGAAGGAAGTAACCGTGGCCTTAGTTAAGGTACAGCTCCAGCATTTACCTGGTGTGAAAATAGGAAACCACGGAAAACCATCTTCAGGGATGCCGACAATGCGGTTCGAACCCACTATCTCCCAGATGCAAGCTCACAGCTGCGCGCCTCTAATCGCACGGCCAACTCGCCCGGTATGAAAATAATTAGTGTAAAAAAATGGTGTATGGATTTTAGTGCTGGGTTGTGTCCGAGGACTTCGGCTCGCCAGGTGCAGTTCTTTTGATTTGACTCCCGTAGGCGACCTATGCGTCGTGATAGGGATGGAGTGATGACGAAGACGACACATACATCCAGTCCCCGTGCCAGGGGAAGTAACCAACTACGCTTAAATTTTCACATCCTGCAGGGAATCGAACCCGGGACCCCATGTGACCAAAGGCCAGCACGCTAACAATTTACCCATCGAGCCGGACATAATCAACCTAAATACGAGTAATAAAGCAATCGTTTCACAATTTAACATTCTTTTTCCTTTGAAAATTCGAGTGATCCATCAATTTTTCCTGTCAGTGTATTCACAAAAAAAGAAAATTCACAGTCTCTTTTCAGTCATTCGACCGGGTCAGGAATGGAATGAATGAAGCCCCATCTAGCGGCGAGGATAGGAATTGTGCCGGCTGCGCAAGCCTGTCGCTCTCCTCTGAGGCAATTATTATTGAATAACAGATGAAATGAAATGATATTGGAGAGTGTTGCTGGAATTAAATATGGCAGGGAAAAGAGGAGTATCCGAAGAAAAACCTGTCCCGCCTCCGCTTTGTCCAGCACAAATGTCACATGGAGTGACCGGGATTTGAACCATGAAACCCAGCGGTGAGAGGCCGGCGCGCTGCAGCCTGAGCCACGGAGGCTTTGTGTTTACAAAATACGATAAAAATTGAAAGTGAGCATGTTTTGGATCTAGAAACTAATTTAATTCCACATTGAGTTGTATAGATTTAATTAAAACACTTCTAGCTTGCACGTTAGATACCATTTTTTAGAAACAATGTTAAGAACAATGGTAAAGAATAATAAATCGAAGATTACATAAAGTAGCAAGTAAGACCGTCCAATAATATACTACTTGTTTAGTTCACCAGCAGCTCACCAGGGGCCACTCTGTATTGTTAACTGCGTCGAGGTTAGATTGTTTCTATGCTGTACAGTGTATTGCCAACCAAATATTAACATTCATGTTGGAAAGCAAGTTTATTCTTCCTAAACAAAGTTCTGAGGAGCCTTTTGACATGTGAATAGAACCCTGATTTATGATGGCGACTTTTTAACTTTCCGGTATCTGACTTGGAAGTCTTTGGTACACGGATATAGAAGCAAGGGCACAGCAACTATTGTTTTGTAACGTCCTATAAGTCAAAGTTCAGCTTCCAGTATGTCCAGTCATATATGGGAACTTGGTTCGTCCTTCGTTGCCTGCTGATCGTATCAACTGTTTCTGTGGATGACGACTTCATATTGCGAGCTATGATCTATTTTCATGTCTACCACTTCTTTATTTGTTGGTGACAAAAGGTCCCATGAGCCTCTGGCTCGTGATAGGGACAATACAGTACACACTTTTCGTAAGGCGACACAATCAATACATTTCATATACAATAGCTTTTTCTGTATAGTGACAAGTACATTATTGGATAACGAAGACATTGCCCTTTTTTTTTTCTTTTTTTACATGTTAGCATCATAGTTTTTCAAAAGTATATTCAGATAATTGCATGGCTGTAATATATTAAATACTGTATGGACAATATATTATTGTATTAATTAAAGCAAGTTATATAGAGATTATATTCAGATATCTGTATACGAGTAATATTCCTTCAGTTTTTTCTTAAAACATATAACCGATTTAGAGTTCTTTATAACAGGGGGCAACACATTATATTCTCTAAACATTGATGATTCTATACCTTTCACTCCATACTTTACTGAATTAGAGTGAGGGGGATATATCCTTAATGATCCTCTAGTTTCATACCTATGAATTTCACGAAAATGGGAGAAGTTAGCAGTAGAGTGGGTTAATTTCCTGTCTAGCTTATACATAAAGACTGCTGATGAAAATGCAATTTGCTTATGGAATGGCAGAATATTTGACTCTGAAAAAACTTAATGTGACGGTTTGAGAGAAGGGAATCCATACATGATTTTGATGGCTCCTTTTTTTCTTTTTTTTTGTTGTTGTTGTAGGTTATTCAAATTATTAATATATTATGCAGTCTTTCCTACATCTTCCCCAAATAAAGCTTGTGTATGTTAGATGTGGGAGGATCATTGCCTAATATATACACTTCAATTCTTGATGAGAAAAATATTACTGTATCTTAATCTGTGCATTATTCCTATCAAAGGGGTAATTTTGCTGATTACATAATCAATATGGCTTTTCCAGGAAAGTGTTGAGTCTAATATTATACCAAGATACTTAGCTGAGTTGACTCGCTCCATTACTTGGTCCTTTAGGGTAACAGTGTACCGGTAGTTGGATTCGGAGAAAGTGAAGCTGCCGAAACGGAAATTCACACTCTTGTTCGTGTAGAAAACTACCCCTTGGGTCGTTATCAACAAGTTTTACATATTTACAAGTGTGCTTCTTTTTCCTTATCTCCAAATAATTACAGATCTGCATTCCAGTGCACACTTTATAGTAACAGATACTCAGGTTCTATAATTGAAGTATGCGAGGTTCATGGTCTATAACAGCCATTCCCAACTGTGGTCCGCGGACACGGGTGTCTCTCTGTGTGTGTGTGTGTGTGTGTGTGTGTGTGTGTGTGTGTGTGTGTAGTGGGGGGGAGGAGGCTGACGATAATCCAAGGGGTTGCAAGTTGTAAGAATTTGAAGAGTGAAGTCTGGCATGTGAACGTTAATTTGGTAGATGGGGTTCCAATGGTCGTACAGCATACCTTCAGATCTTAGCTTCTCAGAGTATGTCAAATCGAAGTTATACTCCATATGTAGGCGTAGCCTGCATTAAACTGCCAGGTGACCCCTCAAAACAAAGTGAATAGCGGTGCGTCAGAAGTTCGTTGTGAGGTACAGTCTACTGTGGTCATTTGAGCACGTTGTATGTAAACCAGCACATCCCATGAGACATCTTAACGAGGTTCAAGTTGCAAGGGCCTTCAGTTTGACCCAGGAAGGATGGACTTTTCGTCGTGTTACTGTGGATCTCATTGTTTCTCCGTCAGTTATTCACCGCTTTTGAAATCGCTACAGTGAGACATGCCAGTACACAAGGAGGGTTGGACAAGGTTGTGGACGCATGAAAACCCCACAGAATGACCGATATCTGAGCATCTGCGCGTTGCGGCGTCGTTCAGCAACTGCCAGAAAACTGCAACAAGACCTCAGGAGGGTCACTACAGTCGTGGTCTAACCATACAGTAAGGAACAGGTTAAGAGAATTGTGCTTACGACCCAGACGTGCTGTTCGATTGCCCCGTTTCGCTGCAACGTCGCGCAGCTCACCTTCTGTTTGCCCGTACTCACATCGACTGGCAACTTCGCCAACGGAGACCTGTGTTGTTCATAGACGAGTCCATATTTCCTCTGACACAGTGTGATGGACGTCAACGTGTATAGAGACGCCGTGGTGAGCAGTACATACCAAATGTTGTCCAGGAAGACGACTGATTCGGACAAGGTTCTGTGATGGTGTGGGGTGGCGTCGGTATCGATGGCCGTACGGATCTTGTCGTCGTCCGTGGTAATCTTACCGCTGCGGGGTACATCGAGCAGATACTGCTACAGCATGTGTTGGTTGCTGCATACGGTGTTGGCCCTGAATTCGTACTCATGCACGACAATGCCAGGGCTCATGTAGTGCGCATCACCAGAGCTGTCTTGCGAGAACTGGACATTCAAGAGATGGAATGGCCAGCAGTGAATCCCGACCTTAATCCCCATGTGTGGGATAGGCTTAACAAAAGTGTTCATGGGCGTCCTGTTCCACTACAGACTCTCAAAGATCTCGAACAGGCTCTCATTGAAGAATGGACCTGATACCGCAACGTGACCTCCGTCGACTTATACGGAGCATGCCACGTAGGTGCCAAGCTGTGATAAATGTTCGTGGAAGACCTACACCATACTGAAGCTCTCAAACTGTGACGAAAATCCACCCTAGAGGACTGTTACAACTTTGTTTTCGCCCCAATTTGGACATTTACGTTTGTATTCTGAAAATGAACGCGAATCCATCGATGTTCTTTTGTATACTTCAACGGTAAAGAATAAAGGTTTAGTTGGTAATATACCTGGGTGTGAGGTATTGTTTTGTAGAGCATGGCATACGTTCAAAAAGATGTTCCCCATAATTTTTTTGAACTGTGTATTTCCGAGATATTTGTGATATTAAATCCTCAGTAGTATTAAGTAATACAAATGCAGGATTATTTTGGATAAAGCTGTTGAATTGTGGAATGCTATGTAGCTTTAGAAGTGCAAGTTCTGAATGTCCTTTTTGCCGAGCATAATTATGTTTCATGATCATGCATGAGCATGAATTCAATTATTATTATTATTATTATTATTATTATTATTATTATTATTATTATTATTATTATTATTATCATCCACTGTTCGCTGGTATTCCTAAGGCCGGTGCATCCACCCTTGCTCATTTTGAATTTAGCCGTGAATTTAAGACCGGCTGCCCTTCCTGAAGCTGCGTGACTTTTCAAGTGAAAATTCCAACCCCGTGTGACAGTTCCTTCCTGGAAGCCTGACCGTCTGCAAACTTTCTTCCGATTTGTATTATTAACTAGGCCCTTGTTTTTGCAGAGTACTAGAAGTGCGAAGTAAGAAAGGAAGAAAGAATAAAGCAGGTGCAAGAAATTTTGTGTACCAGGAGAGGGGCGCGACATAAATAATAGACTCTAGTCAACTACTGTACTTTATTTAGTTCGTGTATTACGCCGTGTGGGTGTAAGAGATGCAACCCGCTCTTCTCATGTGTCGTGTCGTCTGCCGATACAGGCTACCAGGTCTACCCACACTTATTTATTTTATTTGGCTTATCGCTTGGAGTTAACTACCTTGCATTCCTTTCCTGCTTGTCATGTAACTGGTGAAAACAGCACTTTCTCTGGTTTTATGACACTTTGGAGCTAATCATGGCTATTGAACTATTCTCTGGTTTTATGACACTAGGGAGCTAATCATGGCTATTGAAATAAATTCTGCGTATATACAGTAGTCTCCCTTTCGTACTAATATCTTTAAAACCACTGGTGTAACTTGGATGGTGGTGTATTATCAGCCCAGTGCCCGGGTCCATGACGAAATGGTTTGCGTGCTAGCCTTTGGTCCAAGGGGTCCGGGCTCACTTTCCGGCTGGGTCTGGGATTTTAACCTTCATTGTTTAACTCTAATGGCTCTGGGGCAGGGTGTATGTGCCGTCTTCCGCACTGGAATTCGCCATGGGTAGGGCTCCATCCTCACATACGCGTAGGTCGCCTATAAGGCGTCAATTGGAAAGACCTGCAGCATGCGTCTTCTGAGACCACAGGCTATTATTATTATTATTATTATTATTATTATTATTATTATTATGCCAGAAAATTATTCAACCTCAAAATGTAGTCTTGTAGAACAGCCAATAACTCGGGGCAGTTCAATGATGTGACATACAGAATTGGTTAGACGTTTAAGATCACCGTGTAAAACTGAAGGGCAAAATAAAGTACTTTAGTCCACTTTCCTAGTTTTGTGGCAAATGAACGTCGAATATTTGGAATCTTTTGAATTAACATTGTTACCTCAGGCGAAATTATTTTTATGACATGAAATCACAGACCTCCGTAGCTTTACCTGTGAAGATATTGGATAGACCGAGCTCGATAGCTGCAGTCGCTTAATTGCGGCCAGTATCCAGTATTCGGGAGATAGTAGGTTCGAACCCCACTATCGGCAGCCCTGAAAATGGTTTTCCGTGGTTTCCCATTTTCACACCAGGCAAATGCTGGGGCTGTACCTTAATTAAGGCCACGGCCGATTCCTTCCCACTCCTAGCCCTATCCTGTCCCATCGTCGCCATAAGACCTATCTGAGTCGGTGCGATGTAAAGCAACTAGCAAAAAAAAAGATATTGGATATAATGAATCATTTTCTTCCAAATTATCAAGGGTGAAAGAAATCGGCTTCAGCATTTTCTCCACAAATACTTGACAAATTTATAGTTATTCAAAAATATTTTATTAGCAATACAAATTAAACAGTGCTATGAATTACAAGTATTTTAGCATTGTACATGTACACGAATATCATCCCTGAGTTGTATATTTATCTATTCTTGTTGTATATCCTCTTGTTTTTACGCTTCAATGAATTGAAAATACTGAGACTAACAAACTGTTTGTTAAATTAATCAATTTATTTATTATAATCCCCATTATCATGGTAATTACCATCATCTTCACATTCCATAGCCTTTGTGGTTTTAAGGAATGTTAACTTTTTAATCTTTGGTACATACTGCAAGAGGCGCAGGATGGCATAAACTTTCTTTGAGTTCAGTATGACATAGCTCCCAATAAATTAAAGATGAGGTGGCGTACTTCTTCTGCGCTGTCTTCCTACTGTACACAGAGCCTTACCCTATTATGGTTTCTTCAACCCCGGGTTTACGTCTCGTCGAAACCGAACATTCCGCCACGTACTTATGCCTGAGGCATAGGTTTTAAAATCCTTCCTGAATAACCTGTAACTCATCACATGATCGTTACAAACACATAACTGAACTGAGGTATTTCTTATTTTTGAAATGGACTTCGATATTTTTACAACAGTAAAAATCAGTTACATCGTACTTGGGTGCTACAGTGTAAGAAGAAAGGCACTACTTACAAACGAACTGAAAATATATGTCCAAAATAAGTTCCTAGAAGGAAACCATTTCATCTATTGCAAACAACTGGATCACCGAGCTCGATAGCTGCAGTCGCTTAAGTGCGGCCAGTATCCAGTAATCGGGAGATAGTGGGTTCGAACCCCACTGTCGGCAGCCCTGAAGATGGTTTTCCGTGGTTTCCCATTTTCACACCAGGCAAATGCTGGGGCTGTACCTTAATTAAGGCCACGGTCGCTTCCTTCCAGTTCATAGGCCTTTCCTATCCCATCGTCGCCATAAGACCTATCTGTGTCGGTGCGACGTAAAACAAATAGCAAAAAAGAACAAAAAAACAAGAATAACGGCCGAGAGGATTCGTCGTGCCGATCTCATGACACCTTGTGATCTGTAGACCTTCGGGTTGAGGAGCGGTCGCTTGGTAGACAAAGGCCCTTCGGGGTTGTTGCGGCATAGGATTTGGTTTGGATCATTGCAAAGTACCATGTCGCATCTTGGGAAGAAGAGAGTCACAGGTGCAAAAATGATACTTCTCAGATAATTGCAGTGTAAGAATTTAAAAAGGCATAGTAAATTAATCTCAGTGGATTCTACATGTATTTTGAAAAAATAAATTAAATAGCGAACATCTGAGGAAATTACGGCGCGAAATGCGAATAAAAGCACTTTTTCGCTTACTGGCGAGACATTTGGACAATAAATGGCTTCAAAATGATGGAAAACACATTCGAGAGAATAGAGCGGCTTATCAGAATTCCAAGAAGTCCAAATAGCTCATACAGACCGTCTAAAACCTGGGAAGGGTTTTCATTCCCCTCCCCGAAGGAGAGGGGCGGGTCACCTAGAAGGTAACACCTCTCTGGCCAGGAACAGAGCATCTCAAAGTTAAGGCGCCCGAGCATCGTGAAGCGAGCATATCAAACTGCCCCAGTAGGTGAAAATGATTTGGAGCTCAATGTCTTCAAGATGTGTATTTGTTTATAATTTAAAAAAACAACCGAGCGAGTGGCTGCGTGGTTCGCGTCACGTAGCTGTCAACTTGCATTCGCGAGATAGCCCTTAAGACGGTTTTGCGTGGTTTTCCATTTTTACACCAGGCAAATGCTGGAGCTGTATCTTAATTAAGGCCACGGTCGCTTCGTTCTCCTTCCTAGCCCTTTCGTTGAAACCTATAAGTGTCGGTGCTACGTAAAGCACATTTAAAAAGAAAGCAACAATAACATTTAAAAGCCACACTGATTAGCTACTTTATTTCGACAATACTGATTACGCGGTATGCATTTTATGTCAACACTTTCGTCCAACACATCCATATATATATTTTTGTTTTTTTGCTAGTGGCTTTACGTCGCACTGACACAGATAGGTCTTATGGCGACGATGGGATAGCAAAGGCCTAGGAGTTGGAAGGAAGCGGCCGTGGCCTAATTAAGGTACAGCCCCAGATTTTGCCTCGTGTGAAAATGGGAAACCACCGGAAAACCATCTTCAGGACTGGCGACAGTGGGATTCGAACCTATTATCTCCAGGATGCAAGCTCACAGCCGCACGCCCCTAACCGCATGGCCAACTCGCCCGGTCAATATATATTTTTATGCTACCTTCAGAGTAAATAGAACTATGTGCATGTTTATATAGAAGAAGTGGTAAAGGAAATCAAAGAGGAATCTGTAAAGAGAATCACAAACCAAGGAGGTGAAATCAAAACTCTGAAATTTGCCGTACTGTTATTTGATCCGAGTCTACAGAAGACCTGGAGAAATCGATCAGTGATGTGGATACGGGCTGGAAGATTGAATACAAGGTGGAAATAAATAAATAAATGAATGAATGAATAAATAAATCCAAAACAAAAGTAATGGTGTGCAGTCGAACGAAGTCAGATGATGCAGGAAATATTAGATTAGGAAATGAAATCTTAAAGGCAGTAGATGAATATTGTTACCTG